>NC_073410.1:437500-450000 GCF_028641065.1 Leucoraja erinaceus | reverse complement strand
GGAGACTAAATATATTAAATGGGTTTAGCACCAGCTGTGTAAAGTTCAGATGACTGTTCTCCTCTCTCAACGCCCACTAGTCCAGCCTGAGGCTGCAGGTAGAGGGTCCTGCTGATTAGAAATGTAATCCTGGTCTTCCAACCTACATCATCGCTGCCCTTGCACTTTTTTATCTGCACTTTCCCAGTACATGTAGACAACATTCTGCACTGTTTATTTTTCTATTTATCACAGTGCAGTTCTGTACATCTGTACCAGTGATAACAAAGATCCATCATGTTGGCTGTGAGAGTATTTGTAATGATGATAAACCCCAACACCCACACCGTTCAATGCCGAGGGATGGAGAGGGGAATGCAGGAGGGATTGGGATAGGCTAGGCTGAAGGAGGAATGGACTCAGAGCCGACAGCATTAAACAGTCACACAGCCAGTTTAGTAGTTTGGAAGCTTCTGGAAACTGGAACCAATGTCTGGTTCAGCAGAGGGCCTGAAGGCTGTTTTATACGGATAATAATCTGAGAGAGGCAAGAGGAATGGAACCACTTTGATGCCACAGAGCAATCTGGGAAAGGATCGCATTGCTGCTTGCTGTCAGCTGTGGGGTGAGAGAGTCAGTGAGGGCTGGAGCTGCTGTTTCTCTGCTCCAAGCAGAGTCCATGTTTGCCTGAGCTGCTGAGTTGAGATTATCCTGGGTTCTGACATCAGAGCCAGGTCTGGCCCAGGTGTCAGTGCAATGCAGATCTGTGGGATGTCAGGGACACCTCTGTCTGGAGGTGAGACAGAGATCAGCCCAGCACCTTAGTGACCTGAAACTAACAGCCCCAGCTCTGACCAGCGAGTCTGTCACAGCCTCTCTGGGAATGTGCCGGCACGCTCTGTTATACCATCAATCTAATCTCCCTGCCTCAACTACCTTCTCTGGCACTTCTTCCCATACATCCAGGAACCCCTCAGGTTCCTGTTCAATCTTTCCCCCTTCACCTTAAACTGGTCCTCGATTCCCCTACTCTGGGAAACAAATTGTGTGCATTCACCCAATCTATTCCCCTCATGATTGTTACACTTCTATAAGATCACCCCGCATGCTCCTGGTCTTCATGTAGCTCAGACCCTCGAGTCCTGGCGATATTGTTGTGAATGATCTGCCGGTTTTGTGTGAAGCAATAGTATAAATGCTTGCTGCCCCATCAGGGGTCTACACTGGGTATAACACAATGAACATGGCCCTGGCCGTACCAGCTGATGGCAGAGTTGTTGCGTGTGACATCAACGTAGACTTTGTCAACATTGGGAAACCGTTCTGGAGAGAGGTGAGGATGTGTTCTGTTGTATCCCCGTGAGTGGGCGACTGGTTATGAAGGTCTAATGTGTAATATTGTGTCTGTGAAGGTAAAGGAGCAAAGCTCATGGCTCTTTGTGGGGAGACAGGGTTAGATGTGTAGACCCCTATCATTGTGATATAGGGTGGAAACAGGCCCTTCAGCCCAACTTGCCCACACCCACCAACCTACCCCATCTACACCAATCCCATCTGCCTGCGTTTGGCCCAAATCCCTCTAAGCCTATCCTGTCCATGTACTTGAACAAATGTTTTTTAAAACGTGACATTCCTGACCTCTGGCAACATGTTCCGCCTTTATGTAAAATGTTGCCCATCAGGTTCCTATTAATTGGCACTTTGTCACATGTACAGTGAAATTCATTTTTGTACACAGGTCAGTACAAGCATCACTAGACATAAGCACTTTACATCTTAGATAATCATCTCAGATCCAGTACAAGTGTACAGCAGTAGTACACAGACACAGTGTACGTTGCCAGTTTAGTGCCATTTCCAATTCCCAGTTGTAGTAAGTGCAGGGATCTTGACCTGACCATGAAGGTCTGGTGTCCTAGTGGCGTTGCAGGGTCGGCCTGGCCAAATGTAGCAGTGGTGTCCTCCACTGCTGTGGGCAGCGTGTAGTGCATGCTCGCCCCCTTGGAACGGCAACCCAGCCGAGCTCCAGGGCCTACAGACACCCGGTCTAATGGAGGCCCAGGCTGCTGCAGGGCCTACAGGCACCCGGTCTAATGGAGCTCCAGGCTGTTGCAGGGCCTACAGGCACCCGGTCTAATGGAGCTCCAGGCTGCTGCAGGGCCTACAGGCACCCGGTCTACTGGAGCCCCAGGCTGTTGCAGGGCCTACAGGCACCCGGTCTAATGGAGCTCCGGGCTGCTGCAGGGCCTACAGACACCCGGTCTAATGGAGCTCCAGGCTGCTGCAGGGCCTACAGGCACCCGGTCTAATGGAGCTCCAGGCTGCTGCAGGGCCTACAGGCACCCGGTCTAATGGAGCTCCAGGCTGTTGCAGGGCCTACAGGCACCCGGTCTAATGGAGCTCCGGGCTGCTGCAGGGCCTACAGACACCCGGTCTACTGGAGCCCCAGGCTGTTGCAGGGCCTACAGACACCCGGTCTAATGGAGCCCCAGGCTGTTGCAGGGCCTACAGGCACCCGGTCTAATGGAGCCCCAGGCTGTTGCAGGGCCTACAGGCACCCGGTCTAATGGAGCTCCAGGCTGCTGTAGGGCCTCCCTCTTCCCCCTCTCACCTTAAACATATATATGTCCACTGGTTCTTTATTCTCCTGCTTTGGGTAAAAGGCAACACATTCACCCCATCTATTCCCCTCATGACCTTATGCATGATCACACCACAGCCTCCTGTGCTCCAAGAAATAAAGCCCGAGCCTACTCAACCTCTCCCTGTAGCTCAGGTTCACCAGTCCTGGCATCGTCCTCATCCATCTTCTCTGCAGGCATCCTCTCCAGCGCGGTTCTCGACTGCGCACAAAATATATTTACAGGTGTGGGGTGGGGGGTGTGTGGGGTGTGTGGGGTGTGGGGGTGGGGGAAGTGCAGGGTGGGGGACGGGGGGGGGGGGGGGTGTGGGGTGGGGGATGTGTGGGGGTCACAGTGTGTGGGGTGGGGGATGTGCAGGGTGTGGGGGGTGTGTGTGGGGTGGGGGAAGTGTGGGGGGGGGGTGGGGGGGGGGGGGGAAGTGCAGGGTGGGGGACGTGGGGGGTGGGGTGTGGGGTGGGGGATGTGTGGGGGTGGGGGAGGAGTGGGGTGGGGGATGTGCAGGGTGTGGGGTGTGTGTGGGGTGGGGGGAAGTGCAGGGTGTGGGTGGGGTGTGGGGGTGGGGGAGGTGTGGGGTGGGGGGACGTGTGGGGTGGGGGGTGTGTGGGGTGGGGGGTGTGGGGGTGGGGGGTGTGTGGGTGGGGGACGTGGGGGTGGGGGTGGGGGGGGTGGGGGAGGTGTGTGGGGTGGGGGGGGTGTGGGGTGGGGGAAGTGCAGGGTGGGGGGGGGTGTGTGGGGTGGGGGAAGTGCAGAGTGGGGGACGTGCAGGGGGGTGGGGTGGGTGCGGAATGTGGGTGGGGTGTTGCTGGCTGCCAGCCAGTGCTGACACACTGTGTGTTGGTCGCAGGCTGAAGTGGATCAGAAGATTGACCTGCGCATTAAACCAGCTGTAGAAACCCTTGGTGAGTAGCGATGCGGGGAGTTGCCGACGTTACAGTCTCTGACCCTGAAGAGCCCATCGTTCTGTTGAAGACAGGACAATCAGTGAGATCTGAAGAAGGGTCTTGACCCGAAATGTCTCCCATTCCTTCTCGTCAGAGATGTTGCCTGAGCCGCTGAGTTAGACATAGACATAGAAAACATAGAAAATAGCAGGAGTAGGCCATTCGGCCCATCGAGCCTGCACCGCCATTCAATAAGATCATGGCTGATCATCCAACTCAGTATCCTGTACCTGCCTTCTCTCCATACCCCCTGATCCCTTTTAGCCACAAGGTACTCCAGCACTCTGTGTCTGTCTGTCTGTCTTCATACTTACATCGAACACCTTGTGTCCAATCCCTCACGCTGACAGCAGTGACATTCCCATCCTACACTATTATTCCTTCCTAATTAATTTATAATCATTATTTTTTTTGTTAGTCAGCCTTAATTTGTTACTTTGGAAAATCAAATTGAATTGAAGATGAATTTTTCAATCAGCTGCTAATGAAAAGCAAATCAATCTCGCTGTGATGTTCCCTGAAAACTGTGCTGCCATCACCACAGAACCTCAAACAGGATGGGCTGGGCTGGACTGGGCTGGGCTGGGGTGCAGTGGGCTGGGCTGGACTGAGCTGAGCTGAGCTATGCTGGGCTATGCTGGGCTATGCTGGGCTGGGCTGGGCTGGGCTGGGCTGGGCTGGGCAGGGGTGCAGTGGGCTGGGCAGGGGTGCAGTGGGATGGGCTATGCTGGGCTGGGCTGGGCTATGCTGGGCTGGGCTGGGCTGGGTCTCCCACACTTCTTACCCTCTCTGCTCTCCCACAGACGAGCTGCTCCAGGCTGGTGAGGCCGAGACCTTCGACTTTGCCTTCATTGACGCTGACAAGGTGAACTACGGCCTGTACTATGAGAAATGCCTGCAGCTGATCCGCAAAGGAGGGGTCATTGCGATCGACAACGTGAGTACAGGGAGCGTGTGTGTGTGTGTGAGTGTACACGGGGTGCGTGTGTGTGGTATGTGTGTGTACACGGGGTGCGTGGGGTATGTGTGTGTACGCGGGGTGCGTGTGTGTGGTATGTGTGTGTACACGGGGTGCGTGGGGTATGTGTGTGTACACGCAGTGTGTGTGTACGCGGGGTGCGTGGGGTATGTGTGTGTACACGGGGTGCGTGTGTGTGGTATGTGTGTGTACACGCAGTGTGTGTGTGTGTGTGTACACGCAGTGTGTGTGTGTACACGGGGTGCGTGTGGTATGTGTGTGTACTCGCAGTGTGTGTGTGTGTGTGTACGCGGGGTGCGTGGGGTATGTGTGTGTACACGCAGTGCGTGTACGCGGGGTGCGTGTGGTATGTGTGTGTACACGCAGTGTGTGTGTGTGTGTGTGTACGCGGGGTGCGTGTGTGTGGTATGTGTGTGTACACGCAGTGTGTGTGTGTGTGTGTGTACACGCAGTGTGTGTACACGGGGTGCGTGTGGTATGTGTGTGTACACGCAGCGTGTGTGTGTGTGTACGCGGGGTGCGTGTGGTATGTGTGTGTACACGCAGTGTGTGTGTACACGGGGTGCGTGTGGTATGTGTGTACACGGGAACTGTGTGTCCCAGCACCCTATTGACCGGCGCGGGTGTTCGTGCGGAGCCGTCCCTCTGTCAGGCAAGCGGCCCCTCCACACGTGGGCACCGTGGCCCCGCCTCCTCCCTACCTCCCATTCACTCTCTGCCCCCTCCCCCAACACTGCCACACTACCTCTTGCTGTGAATGGGTACATGTGTGGATGAGCACACGCATGGATGTGTGATTGTGCGTGTGAGCAGCGTGTCTGCGTGTGTAGGTATGTGTGAATAGCGTGTGGGGGGACTATGTGCTGTGAGGGTGTGTACGTGTTTGCGGTGTGTGCGTGCATTGTCGTCCAGAGCATTTACAGCTTCATGCACGTGCATCTAATAGCCGTGCATTCCCACTGCCTGACGTGTTCACATGTGGGTCACACTACACATTACATACAGAGCAGCTCCCACACGTGTTGAGATGATTCCTCGCTCTCTGTGTCCACTCTCGCGTGTTCCTGCCCGTGTACTGACTGACCCGTGTTGGTCCCGTGTACTGACTGACCCGTGTTGGTCCCGTGTACTGACTGACCCGTGTTGGTCCCGTGTACTGACTGACCCATGTTGGTCCCGTGTACTGACTGACCCATGTTGGTCCCGTGTACTGACTGACCCGTGTTGGTCCCGTGTACTGACTGACCCGTGTTGGTCCCATGTGTTGGCTGCAGGTTCTGTGGGGTGGGAAGGTGCTGAGACCAGGAGATGACAGGGACACGTTAAGCATCGTTAAACTGAACGAGAAGATCCACACGGACAGCCGGGTCAACATGTCCATGCTCAGCATCGCTGACGGACTCACCTTGGTCTTCAAGCTGTAAGGACCGCATCGTCCCGCCATGACGAGATGCCATGGATGATGCAGGTCCATGGAGCCCAGGCTGACCAACGTCACTGAACAGTCTGTCCATGCAGCCCAACCCTCTGCCCCACTCAACCCATCTCCCTGGACCCTGGCTCTATCCTGTCCCCTCTTGTCCAGTCTGTCCCTACCTACATCTAGATGATCTCATTCCACCCCTCCATTCCCCCTCATCCCCTCCTCACCTCCTTCACCTTCACACCCATCCCCCATACATCCTCACCCACTCCCTATACCCCCCTCTTGCCCCACTCCCCCCCAAACCTTCTCACTCCCCCCTCCCATCCCCCTCACCCCCCCTCACCTCACTCTCAGCCCCCCCTCGCCTCGCACTGTCATCTTCTCCCACCTTCATACCATCCCCCTACACCCTTCCCTCACCCCAGTCCCCACCCCAGTCCCCACCCCAGTCCCCTGTGGGGTCTCCCCCCCCCAGTCCCCACCCCAGTCCCCACCGCCCCAGTCCCCACCATCGTCCCCACCCCAGTCTCCACCCCCCCCCAGTCCCCACCCCAGTCCCCACCGCCCCAGTCCCCACCCCAGTCCCCACCCCAGTCCCCACCCCCCCAGTCCCCTTCCCCCCAGTCCCCACCACCCCAGTCCCCACCTCACCCACAGCCAGATCTGACCCATGACTACACTATCTTGGATTTTCACATTTTAAGTCCACATTATGATCAGAGTTGTTCATTAACACTACGATAAATGTAAAATGCTCATCAAACATAACCTGTGTCTTCAAATCAGGCCCAGCACTCCCGGTGTAAGCACATCCGTACATCCCCGTGTTCCCGAGATCATGGCTACATCCAGGATCTCCAGCTGAGATCATTGATAACTACCCAGGTCGTCTGTGGGATCATAGATACATAGAAAATAGGTGCAGAATGGATCATTTTTGGAATATCGGAAGATAACCCAGAATTAAATATGTTTCAAAAGAACTTATTTAATTATGGGCTAATAATGGGAAAAAAGCTTATACTTAAATTTTGGAAAAATGCTCCAATACCAACAATAAAAATGTGGATTTCAAACATGTTCGAAACACTACACTTGGAAGAGATGAGACTCCTCCTAGCAGGCAAAGCAGATCACTTCCAAAAGACGTGGTCTGCATTTATGGAACTATTACAAGCATAAGGTGCAATAATAAGTTAAAACATAAAGGCTACCAGGACCTGGTAATGGGGGGTATAAAATAATTTTTTAATAAAAACACGGTTGGTATATCCTTTTTTGCGGAGTTTTGTGTTACAATAGAGCGATTGATTTTCCTTTCTTCTTTTTTTTCTTTTCTTTCTAGGGTCTTATTTCTTTTCTTTGCTTCCTTCTCTAATTCCTTCCCTAAGGGGTTCTCTTCTCCCAACACTATCCCTGCACCTTCACGATTCTTGCTTACTTTCCTTACTTCTTTTATTTCTATCTTTTTTAAAGCTCAAAAAATGAAGTGGTACAACATAATGTAATAAGATATATGCGATGTATTAATGTGATTTACTGTACTGCTAATAAAAATAAAATTAAAAAAAAAAAGAAATTAGGTGCAGAAATTTGAGCCTGCACCACCATTCAATATGATCATGGCTGATCATCCAACTCAGTATCCCGTACCTGCCTTCTCTCCATACCCCCTGATCCCTTTAGCCACAAGGGCCACATCTAACTCCCTCTTAAATATAGCCAATGAACTGGCCTCAACTACCCTCTGTGGCAGAGTTCCAGAGATTCACCACTCTCTGTGTGAATTTTTTTTTTCTCATCTCAGTTTTAAAGGATTTCCCCCTTATCCTTAAGCTGTGACCACTTGTCCTGGACTTACCCAACATCGGGAACAATCTTCCTGCATCTAGCCTGTCCAACCCCTTAAGAATTTTGTAAGTTTCTATAAGATCCCCCCTCAATCTCCTAAATTCTAGCGAGTATAAGCCGAGTCTATCCAGTCTTTCTTCATATGAAAGTCCTGACATCCCAGGTATCAGTCTGGCGAACCTGCTCTGTACCCCCTCTATGGAAATAATGTCCTTCCTCAGATTTGGAGACCAAAACTGTACGCAATACTCCAGGTGTGGTCTCACCAAGACCCTGTACAACTGCAGTAGAACCTCCTATACTCAAATCCATTTGCTATGAAAGTAAACATACCATTCGCTTTCTTCACTGCCTGCTGCACCTGCATGCTTACTTTCAATGATTGTTGTACCATGACACCCAGGTCTCGTTGTATCTCCCCTTTTCCTAATCGGCCACCATTTAGATAATAGTCTGCTTTCCTGTTTTTGCCACAAAAGTGGATAACCTCACATTTATCCACATTATCCATTTATCATAGAGCCATTCGCCAGGCCCTTCGGCCCAACATGTCCCACCTACCTGCATTAGGCCCATATCCCGCTAAACCTGTCCTATCCATGAACTTGTCCAAATGTTTCTTAAAAGTTACAGTAACCCCTCCTCTGGCAGCTCATTCTACACACCCACAACCTCTGTGTAAAAAAAGGTTGTCACTCAGGTTCCTATAAAATCTTTCCCCTCTCACCTTAAACCTCTGTGCTCAGGTTCTCGAATCCACCACTCTGGGTAAAAGACTAAGCATTTACCTCTTATGATCTTATACACCTCTATAAGATCACCCCTCATCCTTCTGCACTCCAGGGAATAACGTCCTAGCCTGCTCAACCTCTCCCTATAGCTCAACCCCACAAGCCCTGGCAACATCCTCAAAAATCTCTGCTCCCTTTGCAACTTAACAATATCTTACCTGTAACATGATGACCAAAACTGACTCTCCACCGTCTGATCTAACAGCTGACACAAAATGCTGGAGTAACTCAGGTGGCAGGCAGCACCTGAAGAAGATTTCCTGAAGGATACCGACCCAGACGTCACCTATCCATGTTTTCCAAAGATAGTCCTGACCCGCTGAGCTACTCCAGAACTTTGTGTCTTGTTTTGTAAACCAGCATCTGCAGTTCCTTGTGGCTCCATTCACTGGTGTTGGCTGTGGACACCTACAGCAGAAGACAACTCCACACTAGCACCTCATGAGGTTCAGTTCATCCAGTGAATGGATTCACACATAGCACAGCTCCTGTCCTGAGCAGATTCACTGGATTTCTGTCATCTTTCCTGGTTTATTAAAGCTGCTCTGATGGATGTGAGTTCACGCTGGTGAATGGGTCGAGCACACTAGGGTCCAGAGATCCCACCCTTCACAGTTCCCCACCCCCTCCGTGGGGGTTAGGGTTTGAGTTTGTAACTCTGTGAGCTTGGTCTGTGATGGGCTGGTGGTGAGCAGCGTACCACCCAGCTCTGCATTGCAGCACAACCGTACTGTTGTAGGGAGAGCAATATATTACAGGTGACAGGGCCCATGCAAGGGAACACAAGCTGCCTAATTAGTCATCGGCTGGCAGGGAGTGTGACCCTGCACAATGCTGCAGAACAATCCGCACCTCCCAAGGCTCCTGTACCTGCTCTGAAATATTCATCATTGCTGTCTTCCAGTCCGCGTTGTGGGAAATGGCTGGTGCTGCAGTTTCAATGAAAAGTCCCGATTCATGTTGCAATTATCCAGCTGTGTCAGAGAGGAAACATTTAAATGTCTACACCGATTTTGTTTCAACTGATTAAGAGATTAAATTTGATGCTGCTTGTACACCAAGTTCACACAAAGCCGTTATTTTCAGCTGTGGAGAGTTTGCAGTAAAGATTTGCAACTGCAGTAAAGTTCAAACAGAGAAAACTACAGCACAGGAACAGGCTAAAGCCCAACAAACTTGCTGCCAAAATAACCTAATCCTGAACCGTGTCCCTCCATTCCCAGCACTTCCATCAAATGCCACTGGCCCTAGCAGCGCCTTCCAGGCACCCACGGGGTCACAGTGCACCACGGGGTCACAGTGCACCACGGGGTCACAGTGCACCACGGGGTCACAGTGCACCACGGGGTCACAGGGTCACAGTGCACCACAGGGTCACAGTGCACCACGGGGTCACAGTGCACCACGGGGTCACAGTGCACCATGGGGGTCACAGTGCACCATGGGGGTCACAGTGCACCACGGGGTCACAGGGCACCACGGGGTCACAGAGCACCACGGGGTCACAGTGCATCACAGGGTCACAGTGCACCACAGGGTCACAGTGCACCACGGGGTCACAGTGCACCACGGGGTCACAGTGCACCACGGGGTCACAGGGCACCACGGGGTCACAGTGCACCACGGGGTCACAGTGCACCACGGGGTCACAGGGCACCACGGGGTCACAGTGCACCACGGGGTCACAGTGCACCACGGGGTCACAGTGCACCACGGGGTCACAGTGCACCACGGGGTCACAGGGCATCACGGGGTCACAGGGCATCACAGGGCACCACAGGGTCCCACGACTCCCACTTCATCATGCCATGCAAAGCAACATGTCCCATCTACACGTCTCATTCGCCTGCATTTGGCCCAAATCCCTCTAAACCTGTCCTATCATTGTATCTGTGAGGTCTCCTTTAAATGTTGTTACAAGCCCAGCCTCAACTACATCCTCTGGCAGTTTGTTCCACACACCCACCACCCGCTGTGTGGAAAATGTTGACATTCTCACCTTCAACCTATGTCCTCTGGTTCTTGATTCCCCTACTATGGGTAAAAGACTCTGCACTCACCCTATCTATTCTCCTCATGCTCTACGATCACCTCTCATCATCCTGCACTCAAATATATAAAGCCTTGGTCTGCTCAACCTCTCCCTATAGCTCAGGCCCTCGAGTCATGACAACCTCATCGTAAATCTCTGCACCTTTTCCAGCTTAATGATATCCTAATGGCACCAAAGCTGAAGACAATACTCTAAATATGACCTCACCAACAACTTGTACAGCTGTAACATAATGTCCCACATTCTATACTTTGACTGATGAAGGGCAATGTGCAGAAAGTCTTCTCGACACCTTATCTACCTGTGATGCGACGTTCAAGCAACTATGTACCTGTACACCTAGATCCCTCTGCTCTACAACACTCCCCAGAGCCCTGCCATTCACCGTGCAGATCCTGCCCTGGACAAAAGGAATAGGTGGCGTTTTGGGTGGAGACTCCTCGGTCTGAAGAAGAATTCCTTTTGTCCAGAGATGCTGCCTGACCCACTGAGTTACTCCAGCTTTTTGTGTCTATCTGGTGAGAGAGTAGGAGGTGTGTGAAGGAAGGGGGCCGTGTCCTTGTGCTGTAATGGACAAGGGGGCCGTGTCCTTGTGCTGTAATGGAGGTGTGTGGAACAAGGGGGCTGTGTCCTTGTGCTGTAATGGAGGTGTGTGGAACAGGAGGCTGTGTCCTTGTGCTGTAATGGAACAAGGGGGCTGTGTCTTTGTGCTGTAATGGAGGTCCGTGCAGCAAGGGGGCCTTGTCCTTGTGCTGTAATGGAGATGTGTGGAACAAGGGGGCCGTGTCCTTGTGCTGTAATGGAGGTCCGTGCAGCAAGGGGGCCGAGTCCTTGTGCAGACAGACTGCGGATCAACTGCACCCCAAATAAACCAGCAGCTCAACGGCAGCTAATAACATTTATCCTGTAATTGTATAAAACCTTACACCCACTGATTCTTTTCAAATCCTTAATTGCTGCTTGGAAATCCTACAGATCCCTGTGGGTGGGAAGCTGTCAGTTCCTGTCTTGTTGAATATGTGCTTTGTAAATATTTATGAGGCGAGTGTAGTTTCTAATCACATGAATAACATCTCCAGGGAAGTTAGTTCCTGACACAATGCTTTTGGCATTGGTTAAAGGGGAAGAATAAAATGTTTGGGCATATGTTATAATGAGGAAAGGAAAGTTCTGAGATGGATTCTTACAGCATCGTGTAGTGGATTTTGTGTTACGTAATGAACTGGATTTGATAAAGGAACCATTACAAGACAGCGACCCAATATGATAACTTTTATTCTGCAATTTGACAGAGAAAAGGTCAAATTAGATGTGTTGGTTTTGCAGCTGAGCAAAGGGAACCACAGAGGCACGGGGGAGGAGCTGGCCAAAGTTGACTGGCAGGGATGGCGGTGGAACAGCAATAGCAGGATTTTCTGGGAATAATCGGGAAGATGCAGGATCTTTTCATTCCAAAAAGGAAGAGAGATTCTAGGAGGAGAAAGTGGCGATTGCGGCTGACAAGGGAACTAAAACTAAAAGAAAATGCATATAACATAGCAACGGTTAGTGGGAAGGCAGAGGATTGGGAAGCTTTTAAAGAACAACAGAATGCGACTAAAATGACAATATGGGGAGAAAAGATGAAATACAAAGGTAAGCTAACCAATAATATAAAAGAGGCTAGCAAGAGTTTCTGCAACCGCAGGGATGTGCTACAATGCAGAGCTGGGTGGTCAGCTGCTCACCACCAGCAAGAAAGAGGCAAGAGTGGACATTGGGCCACTGGAGAATGTTGCAGGAGACGTGATAATGGGGACTAAATAAATGACAGAGGAGTTTGAAGAACCTTTTTGCAT
>NC_073410.1:312500-432500 GCF_028641065.1 Leucoraja erinaceus | reverse complement strand
GGAACCTGAGGGACAATTTATTTTATACAGAGGTTGGTGGGTGTATGGAACGAGCTGCCAGAGGAAAGATTGAGGCAGGGACTACCTCAACATTGGAGAAACATTTTGACAGGTGCATGGATAGGACAGGTTTAGAGGGATATTGGCCAAACACAGACAGGTGGGGCTAGTGTAGATGGGGCACCTTAGTCAGGATGTGCAAGTTAGGCCACACTGTATGACGATGATTCTTTGACCACTGCTGACCACTTGGCAACGTCACTAGTATCAGCGTTGTTCTGCCCCACATCTGTGTGCGCTGCAGATTCACACTGACTGCAGCAACATACGTGTGGCATGCATGTGCTGGTCACTGGGACTATTTGCTACCAAGCTGATGGGCCTGTGTCAACAAACCACAGTCACTCTACAGACCAGCAGCTGTAAGCTGCCCTCACGCTGCCTCTTTAGCAGCAAATTCTGAAGCAAATCCAAAACATCCTGTTTGTGTGAATCTTTCTCACACCCACGTACATGGAGTAGCCACACCAACATCCATGCCCAACCTGTACTTGAACCTGTCGACCGTTGTCTGTGGCACGTTGTCGACAGTACAGCGCTGAATCGAGCAGCAAACAGCAACCCTGGGAGGAAGAGTCTACCCGAGTCCTGGTCCGGATTAGACCTGGTTCAGAAACAGTTTGTGAATGTCAGTGCAGACAAACAGGGAGAGGTTCAGCTCATATACACTTCTGAAGTCTTCAACATCTCTCGGTTTTCATTTGCCTGGTTTTACATTATTAATGCTGTTTAATAGTCTAATTAACTTTTCACTCCTTTTGGACGCAACCATTTAATCATTTCCATCGTCTCAGTGATGCCGGAATGTTCTGTGAGCATCGATGTCCACACTCTTCCCCAAGCTGGATTATTATAGGCACAAAATGTTTCATTAACTTTCTACTGAATTTTAGAAATTCAGCAGAACTATTCTCTAACTCTGTCTGTGCAAGACATAAAGGGCAGTGGCTCAGTAATGAAAGTGATGTATGGCACTTTCTCACACAACCAGGGAATCATAAACACTAAGAGAGTCATGCATCCTTGCTCCTGTAGCGTTGCACAGTGACAAAGATAGGCCACGCAATTGCAAGATAGTTGGTAAATTATGGCTTTTTTGATCGGGAATTGATGTGTGAGGAGGTTGGAGAATCATTATTCTGTCAGTGTTGAAGCAAACATTGTATCTCACACCTCACTCCCATCCATCAGTCTCTGCTGTTGGTCCCTCTAGTGCTCGGCGCCAGGACCAGGACAAACACCAACACCAGGACCATGACCACCCTGTCCACTGCCCTGATATACAAACCATTAGTCTCAGTCATCACACAAACTCCAGCAATGTCCCTCAGCTCCCATCTCCTTCACTAATCTGCCTCTCAGTCTCCTGAACCCAGAGCAACATTTCAGTTCCATTTCTCTCCCCTGCTCAAGAGCATCAGCTCTGTTCTCCCAACCTCTGCACCTTTGTTCTGGTGAGGTGAACAGAACCAGCAGTTCTCCATCTGTAACATGGTTTGTTCCAGAAAGCCGATTGCCCGAGGGTACAATAAACCACATCAGGAACAACTTCTTCTGTCATCAGGCTCCTGAATGAATCTTGTATTCACCTCTATCCTAGTGAGGACATTGGACATTGTGTATGGGAGCTACAATGCTGAGATCTGTATCTGTCTTGTCCATCTACCTAACGTACTTGATGATATTTATTTATTTATGGTGTATCTGACCTGATTGGATAGCATGCAAATCAACGCTTCTCACCAACAGTCCATGTGACAATAAAGAACTGAAAACGAAACTTAAAATGAAATTTAGAATCCTAAACTTCCCAAGGTGTCGCCTAAGTAACTTTGATCACACAATATTCATACCAAGTCTCAAACCAACACCAATTCTTAATTCAGAGCATGCAATTCAAATGATGTAATAATTCCAGTTTTTAACACAAAGCTCTGCTTTTTCTATATTTATAATCTGTGCACATTTCTTCAAATAGCTTTGTACTTGCAGGTTCAGAATGTGCTTGACAATCCACTCTGAGCCGGTATCACCAGCCGGGCCAGAAACCAACATGGTCCTCAATCAAGTTCCTGGAGATTCTGCTGAAGGCAGGAGGGTTGAGATACAACTCACGGCACACTCAAAACTAGGGTAAGATTGATAATGAGATATCTTCTCCAGTCTGGGGCTCCTCACCAATGATCAGATATGGGCCATGGTTGGTGGCAGTCATGAATTTCCTTCCATGTCTATCTGTTAGACCTTTGGACAGCTCATGGGTCCACAAAACAAAGCAGGTAGGATGTCACCAACACAGTGCAGTGCACAGTTCGAGACAGCACAGGGAGTAAGTCATCAGACAGTGGAGGATGTGCTTTGCAATGAAGTGCAATGTGTAAACTAAAACTGTTAACAGGTCATCGATTGAGCAAAGTATATCTGATTTCTAAAGATCACTGCTCCAGTGTTAAAGGTTTTTTAAACAAACTCTGGGGATTTATGAAGACTTCATTAAACAGATATTTGCATCTTCTCCAGCCACAGGCAAGGTCCCACAGGACTGGATAGTAGCAAATGGTCTTCCTTTGTTTAAGAACGGAACTGGATAGAATCCAGGGAACTATAAGCCAATGATCCTCACGTCAGTGGCAAGAAAACTATTGGACGAGACAGGATTTATTCCCATTTGGAGGATAATGTGTAAAATCGGGGTAGCCAGCATGACTTTGTACATGACAAGTCGTATCCTAGTAACAATCACATGTTTGAGGTGGTGACAAAGGTGATGAATGAGGGTGAGGTGGTGGATGTTGGGAAGGCATTTGATAAAGTCTCCCATGCTATGTGGATCCAGAAGATTAAGATGCACGGGACCAACAGTGACTTGGTCATGTGGATTCATAAATGGATTACTGGTAGAAGACAGAGGGTTGTGGTGGAAGGACAATATTCAGGCTGGTGGGCTGTGAGTTCTGCAGCGATCCACTGCTGTTTGTGATAGATATAAATGACTTGGGCATAAATGGGTTGGGTAGTATGTTTTCAGATGACATCATGATTACTGGAGTTGTGAACTGTGAAGAAGGTTGTATAGTTATTTAATGGGATATAGATCCGCTATAGATCAACATCGCCCAGTATTGCAATGGACAGGGATGATACGATGCTGCCGATAGATTGCCACAGTGTCAACTGTGTAGAAATGACAGTCACAGGTTTCCTGGTTCCAACACAAAATAAAACATTGAGGAACAAGAAAATTTAAAATATTC
This sequence comes from Leucoraja erinaceus, assembly GCF_028641065.1. Lineage (NCBI taxonomy): Eukaryota > Metazoa > Chordata > Chondrichthyes > Rajiformes > Rajidae > Leucoraja > Leucoraja erinaceus. The sequence continues at coordinate 429,186 of NC_073410.1, read as the reverse complement.
AGCAAAAGATCCCAGAGCATGTTGGGCTTAATTTTAAATGGTCACCGTGGGGTAAATGGTATTTAGATTAATTCCGATAAATCTGAATCGCCTCCAGTGAGTATTCAGTGTGTTTTGATCCCATGCGGTTTTCTAAATATCCTGATTGATTTGTGTTCTCGGTGACCTTGGCAAGTCGGAGTGAGCTTCATCCAACATAACTCCCTGACAATCCCATTGTGTGTACAGCAACACCAATAATCAAGGACATCCTCTGCTCAAGAGTATTCAGTTTAAACCAATCTATTCTAATTCACATATATTTGTGGAAACATGTTTTTAAAGAAAGAAGTCTTTGCTGAGATGATATCAATGTTCGACTGACGTCACTGGGGTGGATGTTATGGAGTTTGTTTGCAGCAGAATACTAATGTGTTTGAAGAAACAAAAGCTGCAGATCCAGCAAAGAAATATTCCCTCCACACTGTGGGTGGGGTTACATTCTGCCCAAGTGCCTGCCGCACCTCACTCAGCACGCACTGAAAATATTACTCTTTTGACAAAATGTCTCTAAACTTAGAAGATGGAAAATAATAATTGCAACAGCTCATTCAGTGAAGATTATTCCCCTCAGACTGATCTCCTGAACATACTGGTACTGAAATAAAGATAGTTATATAGTGCAGAATTAATTAATTAATCAGCAATGTTTCAGTTGGCCTGCTCTAGTTTCACACAAGCGCTGCAGATTATGACAAACCCTGTACAAGGTGTTTGTGTCCAACTGCTACACACTGGATGCTGGAGACTCGACTGGAGTAAAACAACAGTCGCTTTGTCACCCCTGTCCGTTCCAGTATCACCGCAGCCCTGGACTGGCCTTCCTTCCTTCCTTGCTGTGTGTGTGTGTGTGTGTGTGTGTCTGTGTGTGTGTGTGTGTCTGTGTGTGTATCTGAGTGTGTTGTGTGTGTGTGTGTATCTGTGTGTGTCTGTGTGTGTCCCAGAGTGTAACAGCCGTGATATGTTGCTGTGTGTGTGTGTGTGTGTGTGTGTGTGTGTGTGTGTGTGTGTGTGTGTGTGTGTGTGTGTGTGTGTGTGTGTGTGTGTGTGTGTGTGTGTGTGTGTGTGTGTGTGTGCACATGGCTGAAGGGAGCAGGTGTCATCATAATCACCATTCTAATGAACCTCCTTCCTTCCATGTGTGTGTGGCGTAGTGTGTGTGACACAGGTGTGGGCAATCACCTCTAATGAACCTCCTTCCTTCCTCTCCCCCCACCCTCTCCCCCCACCCTCTCCCCCCCCACCACCCCTCCCTCTACCATCATCTCCCCCCCACTGGTTCAAAGGCACCCACCATTCTCTGTGTAATAATGTTAAAGCTATGCCCTCTAGTCTTTGACACTTCCACCCGGGGAATAATACTCTGCCCACTCTCTATTTGCCTCTTTGCGACATGATTTTTGGTGCAGTGCCCACCTGTGTTTGCCAGCTGTACAGCGCTGGAGTTGGTGAGGGGAAGGGGGGAGGGGGTGGTGAAATGAGGGGGGGGGGGGGGGGAGATCTTTGAACACAATGCCGTGACCTTCACAGTTACATTATTCAGTTTCAATTGGACTAGGTGCACAGGGACATGATCGACTAGTGCAGATAAGACAACTAATTCAGTTATCTAACCTTAGCAATGAACTGCAAATAAACAACGTTTTAAAACTGATATTACATGTCCGTTTTCATGAGATAAAAGTGGATCAATGTAATGAATGTTAGTACAAGTGGATGTGAGCAGAATCTCACACACACCCACACACAGATAGTAAGACACACACTCACACACACACTCACACACAAACATTCACACTCATACACTCACACACACACACTCACACACACACACACACACACACACACACACACACACATACACTCACACACATACACACACACACACTCCCACACACACTCACACACACACACACACACTCACACACACTCACACACACACTCACACTCACACACACATACACAGACATACACTCCCACACACACACACACACACACATACACAGACATACACACACACCCACACATACACAGACATACACTCCCACACACACTCACACACACACTCACACACACACACACACACAAACACATACACAGACATATACTCCCACACACACTCACACACATACACACAAGCTGGACTTGCTTTCACTGCAGACCCATGAATCTTTTGTTTGGGGCTGTCATTGTGTAAAACAGACCAGAAGTGGTTAAATTCTTGAGAATTGATTTTTGTTTTTAATCTGAATGTCAACGGTTATTATCAATGTTCTCATTTCATGTTATTTATTACACTCATAAAACTAAATAAAATCAGAGAAACTGGAGCAATAAAACTGTCGATTACCGTGGGAGGGGCATTTATCAATGGGGAGGGGGGAGGTATAAGGAAGACATTGAAGGGGAGAGGGTCCAAGCAACAAGAGAGAGAAGGTGAGTGAGTGGGGGAGGGAGAGAGATAATACGGGATGTGACTGTAGATAGGAAGATAGTGGAAGTGTGAGGTGGAGAGAGAGAATGGGAGATAGTGAGATGAAGCGAGAGAGAGAGAGATAGGGGGACAGAGAGGGAGAGAGAGAGAAAAAAACAGATGGCGTGAGAGAGAAAAAGAAAGAGAGTGGTGGAGAGAGAGAGAGTGGGGGAGTAGGAATGGGATTAGGTGGGGGGGAGGGGGATAATGGAGAGATGTGTGAGAGGGGAGTGGGAGGGAGGGAGGGAGGGAGGTGGGGGGGAGAATGTCTGGGTGAGTGTGGGGGGAGGGGGGGGGAGTGTGGATTGAGAGAGGTGGGTCTGTGCCCGCATCTACCCCGCATCCGCTGCTGATCCGCAGTCCCTCCGCAGTGAATCAACAGTTGGTGCAATGCTCCAGGATTCTCTCCAATCCCACCTACGCTGCAGGGTCATTAACTCCTGGTGTCCCGGTAGCCGCTCACCTGCAATGTGGGCTCTGGAGCCGGACCCGGGGGGAGGGACGTGAAGACGGGGAGGTCAGGGTGAAAAGTAACGGCGTGGGACCAGCCCGGGCGTGAGATCCGCTCCCGATGCCCCGGCCATCGCCTGTTGCCTTCATGGAGTTGAACCCCGCACAGCCTGGTCTGCAGCAAAGATCGCTCTATAATCTGTGGTCTGTAGAATGTCCCTCAGTAGCTACAGGGTTCAAATACCGCGAGTCTGCTCTGGGGCATCTAGATTTGCCATGAAGTGTCTGCATAAAGACCTTCATTTATCATCTCACACACACTGCTCACACACTGCACACACACACACACACTGTTCACACACACACACACTACACACACACACACTGTTCACACACACACACACTGCACACACTCGCACACACTCACACACTGTTCACACACACACTGTTCACACACACACTGCTCACACACACACTGCTCACACACACACTATTCACACACACACACACGTTCACACACACAGCACACACTCGCACACACTGTTCACACACACAGCACACACTCGCACACACTCGCACTCACACACACACTCGCACTCACACACACTGTTCACACATACACACTGCTCACACACACACACACACACACACACACACACACGCGCGTTCACACACACACACATACACACACTGCACACACTCACACTCACACACACTGTTCACACACACACCATCTCTCTCTCTCTCTCTCTCCCGGGTGGGATACACTTGACTTTCATTCGCCCCGTTAACATTATTCAAACGCGAACGCTGGGCGATTGCCAACGCGTGGGCCCGGCCGGGCAAAGCTGGAGGTGGCAACGCTGCCGCTGTTTTACAATCTAATGGAGCTTCCCCGCTCCGGTAAACTCAGAGAACAAACCCTCAGCCTGCAACATGAAAGATCTTAGATATAAAAAGCTGGAGTAACTCAGCGGGTCAGGATGGTGAATTACTCCAGCACCATCTCCCAGCAGCTGCAGTTCATTCTCCATCTCACTCTGTTCACTCAGCTCTGCGCTGACAATAATTCTCCAAGTCCACGTGAATAATTTATAAGGTTGTAAGGACCTCTAAAGATATAATATGTGAGAGAATCGTTTAGGGAAAAGATTATTAAAGACAGCCCAGGGAGTGTGAGGCAGAGAAAGAGTCTCTCGCTGACCTCGCCTGATAGTGGCCTCGCACAGTGAAAACACAGATGGGTAGCATGGACAGTTCGGGAGTGAAGGGGTTAAAATCGTTGCCCCCTCAGTCCTGACAAACAACAGATCCGCCACTCTGTTCTGCACCATTTCTGTTCATTACTTTGAGTTAGGATTTGTTCAAAGTTGGTGAGAATGCTGCAGTGAAACAGCCTTGCCCATTGACGTCAAAAGACCCTTAATACATCCGCACTATCCAGCAAGCTGCAGCGCATGAAACATTGAACAGTGCAGCCGAGGAATAGGCTCTTTGGCACCAAACATCATTCCGTCAAACTAATCAAATCTCCCCACACTTGATCCACATCTATCCATAGCCGCTGCCCCAACACCGCGATCATATCACCCCGCTCACCCCCCCCAACACCGCCCCCCCCCCCCCCCCCCCCCCCCCCCAAACTCTCTCTGTACAAATCTGTCCAAAGCTCCTCTATTCACGTTTCACCCTTTAAAGCCGCGCCCTCTACTATTTGACATTTCCATTCTGGGAAAACGTACTTCGCCCGTCTCCGCCTTTCATAGTTTTATCAATGTCTACCAGACCTCCCCACAGCCTCTGACACTCTAGAGAAATCAATCAGTTTGTCCAATCTCTCCTTAAAGTTAATCCCCTCAAATCCAGGTCGGGGATCATGTATTGTGTGTTTATCTGTACTCTGTTATGGTGACAAATCTCACTGTACCATGGGTGCATGTGACCAACTTGGACTTGATTCCGGTAAACGCCCTCTCCGAAGCCCCCACGTGTGTAACGGGACGGCCAGAATTGTTCGCTGTACTCCAGATACAGCTTCATCAAACCAACAACATAACTTCCTGATTATTTTACTCAAGCACTGACCAATGAAGGCAGGCATACCACATCCATTATTCCCCACTATCTATATGAGCTATGGATTTAGACTCCAAGACCCCTCTCTACATCAATACTGTTACAAGTCTTGCCGTTATCGATATACTTTCCACTTTCATTCAACCTCCTATAGTGCGGCATCTCACACTTGTTTAGCTGCGATTCCATCTGTCATTGCTGTAGCTGGTCTACATGTTGTTGCAATGTCCGCCAGTTATTGTGTGTTAATTTACTAACCAATCCATCTACATTTACATCCAAGTCATTTATACACATCACAAATAGCGGAGGTCCCAGCACAGATGTCTGCAGAACCACTGGCCACAGGTCTTCAGTCAGAATAACACCAACCCATGGGTTAAACCAGTTCTGATTCAAAGTGACCGAGTCACCGTGGACCCATGCAGTAACCTTCCGGATCAGCCCACCATGTAGACAGCACCCACCACCCACCCTCATCAATTACCTCCGTCACCTCAAAACAACTCGGTCATGTTGGTGACACACGCCAACCGTGTACAAACCCTAACCCTAACCGGCCTTACAATTCCAAATTAACCCATTCTCATCCACATGCAAGTAAATGACATCCCAAAGAATCCTCTCCAATAGTTTCCCGACTAGTGACCTATAATTCACTTCATCATCTCTATTTCTCTTAAACAAAGAACAGCGCTGGGATACAAAGATCTTTCCCCCCTGCCCCGAGCATTTATCCACCTTAATGCTCCTCAAGAGCCGCAATACCTCCCACTTCTCCGTCTCACGCTGCCCTTGCAGTGGACAGGCATGGTTGGCCCAAGTGGAGGGCAAGGCGGACGCTCACAGGGACTGACCGATGGTCACACGGGCTGCGGCCGCTCGGCCCGGCCCTGCACCGGGCCAGATTTGCTCCCGTGCACTGGGACACAATGAGCAGAGAGTCACACAGCAAATAAACTGGCCCTTCGGCCCACCGTGTCGATGCCGACCAGGAAATACCAATATCCACTAATCCCATTCCCAGCCCTTGATCCGCGACCGGCCCGGGAATTAGTCTGGATGTTTCTGAAATGTGAGAATCAGCGCCTCCGTGGCCGCCCCGCCCCCCCCCACCCTTCTCTCTCCCCCCCCCCCCCCCCCACCCTTCTCCCCCCCGCACCCCCCCCCCCCCCCTTTCCCCCCTTCCCCCACATCTAACTCCCTCTCAAATATAGCCAATGAACTGGCCTCAACTACCTTATGTGGCAGAGAATTCCAGAGATTCACCACTCTTTGCACATCCCCGGACAGGACAGTAGACACAAGCTGGCCGAACGGCCATCGCTGCACGCCCTCCCTCCACACACGCTGCTTTGATTCTGACCGCGCTGTGAAACGCCGCCCACGTGTCCGCAAACCCCCTCCGGCCAGAAGCCGCGACCAAACACTAAAGGCCGGTCTGTGGAAGGTTCCGGTCTAACATCGTGTCCACACCCTCTCTCTCTCCCCCACAGCTGCTGCCCGACCCGCTGACTTTGTTCACGTTTCCAGCGGCTGCACTTTTTCCCACACCCACATCCCCCATTACCCACCCACCCCACCCCCCCCACACCACCCCCCACCCCACCCCCATCCCCACCCCATTCACTGTTCCACGTTCCCGCACTGCTCTGGGTTACGGAGCGGGGGGAGATGGGGTGAACTAGCGGGAATTACGCGCCGACCCGCAGTCGTGTTTTCTAGAGATTTTCGCCAATGGGACTATATTTATCATTGGCATTTTCCGTTCAATGTCAGAGTGTTTCGTGCGTCACACAGACGCGGTGATCAGCGGCCGCTGCAAACTCCGCTAACTATATAAAGCGAGCAACTATCTAGCAGCGCACTCCACTCCACCGACAACATGAGCTCCGCCTGGAACCCGCTGCCCTACCGGCACATGCAGTATGAGCCCGGCCGGGACCCGGTGCCCGTCCCGCGGCTGTCCGGCACCTCTGGCCGGCGTAGCGCCCGCAGCCTCGGGCTAGCCCAGCACATAACCCCGGGCCTGGGCTACTACCCCCAGGACGGTCCGGCGGAAAGGATGAGCGAGAAGCAGTTGATGCAAGGACTGAATGACCGCTTCGCCGGTTATATCGACAAGGTCCGGCATCTGGAGCAGCAGAACCGGGGGCTGGAGGCGGAGATGGGGCGGCTTAGGCAGCGGCAGGCCTCGCCGTCCCGCCTGGCCGCCGTCTACGGCCCGGAGCTCGATCAGATGCGCCGCCTGGTGCGGGATACGGAGTGGCAAAAGGCGGAGGCTCAGCTGGAGCGGGAGCGGCTTGAGGAGCGGCTGCGGGAAGTGGCGGCTCGGTGCGAGGACCAGGAGCAGATGCGGCAACGGCTGGAGGTGGAAGCCCGTGGCTACATGAAAGACAGCGAGGATTCGCGGCGAGTTAAGTTGCAACTGGACAAGAGAGCGCTGGCGTTGGTCGAAGAGGTGGTCGCGCTACGGGACACCCACCACGACCAGGTGTCCGACTTACGCGGCCACATCCAGGCGCCTCCACTCACACACTCGCCCAAACCCGGCCTGGCGGCGGAGTTGCGGGAGATCCGAGCTCAGATGGAGGGTTGTACCGGCACCGACCTGGGCCAGGCCGAGGAGTTGTTCCGCTTCAGGGCCGCCGCGCTCGGACAGGCCGCTCAGACCAACAGCGAGGCGCTGCAACGCAGCCGGCAGGAGATCGGAGAGTTCCGGCGCCAACTTCACTCCAAGACCGTGGAGCTGGAGGCGGCGCGGGGAACCAAACAGTCTCTGGACCGGCAGCTGAGCGACATTGAGGACAGGCACGACTCCGAGCTGCTGCAGTACCAGGTGACCCCTTCCTCCCTCCCCCCCCCCCAATCCCCATCCACACGGCGGGACCCGCGTCCCCCCCTCCTCCCCCCCCCCCCCCCCATATGGCCGGACCCGCGTCCCCTCATCCCCTCCCCTCCCCTCCCTCCCATCCCCATCCCCACGGCGGGACCGTCCTCCCGTCCCCCCTCCCTCCCATCCCCATCCCCACGGCCCCGCGTCCTCCCCTCCCCCCCCCCCCCCCCTCCCCCCCCATATGCACCCCCACGGCGGGACCCGCGTCCCCCCTCCCCTCCCCCCCTCCCCGCGCCGCCCCAGGTCCTGCACCCCACGGCGGGACCCCTCCCCTCCCCTCGCTGCGCCGCCCCAGCTCCTGCACCAGTCACTTTACAAGAACCGCTCTTGTTTTCCAGGGCACCATCCAACAGCTGGAGCACGAACTGATAAACACAAAATGTGAGATGTCCCAACACCTGAGTGAGTACCAGGACCTGCTCAATGTCAAGACGGCCTTGGACGTGGAGATTGCTTCGTACAGGTACGTGTGGCCCAGCCGGGCAACTCAAACCCCGCGCTGTCCGCTGCCCGCGACCGCTCACGGTGAAGCGAGGCTCCGGCTCCGGCACCAGCTGCTTAATCCTAAAGGGATGAACGTGCGGCGGAAACGCGAGGAACTGCAGATGCTGGAATGTCGTGTAAACCACAAAGTGCTGGAGGGACCCAGCGGGTCAAGCAGCCTCTGTGGAGGGAACGGCCAAGCGGCCAGACTGACCATTCCCTCCACAGACCCGCCGTTGCTCCAGCACTTTGTACTAAACCTGTCACCAACAGTAGTATTTCTGGAGGTGATTTTCAAACATGTAAAGGCCAATAAGGGGGCGTGCCCTTGGTTTAAGGTATTTAATTAGATTTACCCGCCAGTCAATGAGGTGGGGCCGAGACATGAAGGGGTTAAAGCTGCAGCAGATAACGGCCCCACTCACTGATGCCCGCCAACATGCCCATCTACACTAGTCCCATTTGTCCATATCTGTCTAAACACGTCCTATACACAACCTGCAAAGACCAATAGCCGTGAGAACATTTACCTGACGGCGGGACTCTGTAAATAGATCAACGTTCACCACAACTGCGATATAATCTCACCGCGCTCACGGGGACTGACTGATCCTGAAATAGTTCAAATCACCAGAGACTCGGGTGAGGCGGGGAGACTCTCAGTGCGGCTCGATCCACAGTCCCGACCCACCCCGGCACCAGGAGTGACCCCCGCCCCAAACACACAATCCCTGGGCACACAATCTCACGTCACCCCCTCCCCCGGGTCACTAACTAAGTTACAGGAAAGGCAAATGTCGAGTGGGAAATGAAAACAGGAGCCAGGCGGAGAGAATGTAACTCATTGATGTCGGGACCGGAACAATGACATTAGTTGGTGCAGCGTTAGAACATGTACTGTAAACAATATCATCAATTATCCGTGATACTGTGGCCACAGAAGTCCCACCTAAACACAGCCCATAGGTGCCCACTAACATGGCGCAGGCTAAGCAGGAGGTTCCACAGCTGGTCCTGAACTTGCAGCTCTCGTTCCTTCTCCCAATGGGTAGAATGATTTATTTGTGTCTCACCTGTGACTTCTCTTTCCCGAATGAAGGAAACTACTGGAAGGCGAGGAGACATGGTTTGGTTCCATGGGTTGCAGCGTCGCCCCTTCCTACACGTACAGACAGACTCAATCGCTGACTCATTCCATCTACGCCCCGGCCAGCGCGCAGGGCACTCCCACCAAGACAGCCCCTCGGTACAAGTTTGTGGAAGAAATTATCAGTGAAACAACCAAAGAGGTCGACATGGACGAGCTGGAAGCCTCTGGGCTGAGAGTCATGTCTGAGGACGGGTCTGGGGATGGAGTGGACGAGGAATGGTCAACCAGGCCGGAGGACGAGGCAACCACAGCCGAAGCCTCGGATGAAGAGGAGGCCGAGAGGAGCAGTGAAACTAAGGAAGACAGCGCAGAGGAAGGCGGCATCGAGAGTAACGAACCTGAGGAGAAAGTCACTACATCTGGAGCAGAGAGTGACGCGGGTATAACAGAAAGCAAATGTGGGAAAGAGAGTGGAGTAGATGACAGCGCTGTCCAGGCGGAGGGAGGGATAGTGGAGGAGGAGACTGCAGGTAGTGAAGAGGAGGTTAGAGAGGGAGAAAGCAAAGAGGGAAACGCGTTGGAAAGTGAAGAAATTGGTAAATCAATTGAACCGTCTGAAGAGCAAAGTCTTACCGAGGGGAAAGACGTCGACGAGGAAAAACCGTCAGAAAGAAAAGCAGAGAGAGAAGATATTGCAGGAATCACAGTGTCTAATGAGCAGGAAGCAACAGAAACAAAAGCAGCGGCTGAAGAAGTTAGCACAAGCGATAAAACCGAGAGTGTTAAACAAGGAGTGATGGAGGGAAGTCAGCGTAAAGAGGAAAGAAGCGGCAAGCGACAGAGTGAAGAGCGAGTACATCAACAGCAGGAGGAGTTGAAAGTAATGAAGCAAAAAACAACTGTTGCGTCTGAAGTCAGAGGGGAAAGTGAAGGTGATAAGAAAGAGGATAAAGTGGAGAAAGCAAAAGAGGAATCACGAGGAGACGAGAGAGAAACTGCTCCCCGAATATTAGCAAAAGAAAGCGAAAGCCAGAAAGCTAAAGTTGAAACAAGGGAAGAGATAACAAGGCCTGAGGTGATTGGGCAAGTGGAGAAACCGCAGCATCAGATAGAAGGCAGCAAGAAACTCTCTGTCTCCAAGGAGGGGAACGAAGGCAGTCAAGAGAAAGGAGAAACAAAGGAAGAACAGAGTGAGAAAGAGAAAGGAGAAAGTGAAGAAAATGTAGAGAAAATCTCAGTAGAAAGAGTGGAAGAAAAAAAGGTAGCTGAAACTCCCAGAAGCAAGGACCAACAATCTGGGGACAAGGACCAACAATCTGGGGACAAGGACCAACAATCTGGGGACAAGGACCAACAATCTGGGGACAAGAGTCCACAGTCTGGGGACAAGGGTCCACTATCGGGGGAGAAGGTCCAACAATCTGGGGACAAGAGTCCACAGTCTGGGGACAAGAGTCCACTATCGGGGGACAAGGGTCCACAGTCTGGGGACAAGGGTCCACAGTCTGGGGACAAGAGTCAGTCTGGGGACAAGGACCAACAATCAGGGGACAAGGGTCCACAGTCTGGGGACAAGAGTCAGTCTGGGGACAAGGACCAACAATCGGGGGACAAGGGTCCACTATTGGGGGACAAGAGTCCACTATCAGGGGACAAGAGTCCACTATCGGGGGACAAGGGTCCACTATCGGGGGACAAGAGCCCACAATCAGGGGACAAGAGCCCACAATCAGGGGACAAGAGCCCACAATCTGGGGACAAGGACCAACAATCTGGGGACAAGAGCCCACAATCTGGGGACAAGGACCAACAATCAGGGGACAAGAGTCCACAATCAGGGGACAAGAGTCCACTATCGGGGGACAAGGGTCCACTATCGGGGGACAAGGGTCCACTATCGGGGGACAAGGGACCACAATCTGGGGACAAGAGTCCACTATTGGGGGACAAGACTCAGTCTGAGGACAAGAGTCCACAATCAGGGGGACAAGAGTCCACTATCGGGGGACAAGGGTCCACTATCGGGGGACAAGAGTCCACTATCGGGGGACAAGAGTCCACTATCGGGGGACAAGACTCAATCTGCGGACAAGAGGCCACTATCGTGGGAGAAGAGTCCACCATCGGGGGACGAGAAGGAACCATCGGCGGACAAGAGTCCACCATCGGCGGACAAGAGTCCACTATCGGGGGACAAGAGTCCACTATCGGGGGACCATCAGGGGACAAGAGTCCACTATCCGGGGACAAGAGTCCACTATCGGGGGACAAGGGTCCACTATCGGGGGACAAGGGTCCACTATCAGGGGACAAGGGTCCACTATTGGGGGACAAGACTCAGTCTGAGGACAAGGGTCCACTATCGGGGGACAAGAGTCCACTATCGGGGGACAAGGGTCCAACTATCGGGGGACAAGAGTCCACTATCGGGGGACAAGGGTCCACTATCGGGGGACAAGAGTCCACTATCGGGGGACAAGGGTCCATCGGGGGACAAGAGTCCACTATCGGGGGACAAGGGTCCACAGTCTGGGGACAAGAGTCCACTATCGGGGGACAAGGGTCCACTATCGGGGGACAAGGGTCCACTATCGGGGGACAAGGGTCCACTATCGGGGGACAAGAGTCCACTATCGGCGGAGAAGGTCCAACCATTTGGGGACAAACAAACACAGTCTGGGGAGAGGGTCCCAGGGTCAGGAGACAGGAGCCCACAGCCTGGAGACAAAGGGCTACAGTCGGGAGACAAGGTTACACAGTCAGGGGACAAGAGCCCGCCGTCTGGGGACAAGGACTCAGTGGCCATCATAAATGGGTTGGACATCAACATGGATAATGAAGAAAGTGAAGCTGAAATTGATAAGAAGATGCCAAATACCCCAGAGGTCGTTCAGAAGATCACAGAGAAGACAACTGAGCACACGACGATATCTAAAGTCTCCATCACCCGCACAGTGAATGAGGATATGACGACGGTGGTAACAGTGGCCACAGCAGACCCAGAGAGTGCCGCCAAGGAAAGTAAATGAAGACTGAGGCAGCATTAGTTCTTCGATGATAGAAATGCATGTTTCACAGCAGAGCGGGCACTGCAGAATTTCCAGATCATGATCGTCCAACGGGAAGTGTGAGAATTTCTCAGGGGAATAATTTTAGTTTTAATTTAATGCATGAATAATTGCACAACTAAACATTTGCCATGGGGTGCTTGGACTTTGACGAGTAGATTTAACGATACTAAACACAGCATAATATTTGTTTTGTTGCTATTAATCTATTGCAGTACATGCACATTGTGTATTTGGATTTTGACACTTTTGATGAACTGCTCTACCAACTGTTGCCACAAATACAATCAACCAACAAAGAACTATCAACTTGCCAACCACAAATAAATAAATAAATGCACTTTGTCCGAGAAACCAGACCTGTTTAACACGATTCATTTATGTGAACCAGTGACTCGGGCTACCTTCACATTTAATCATCCCACCTGCAACGGTCATTTCTCCATCTCTCCCCCCCCCCCCCTCTCCTCCTTTTAGTTGGTGTTTGAAATCTCTCCCTTTCTATTCAGTTTTCACCCAAACCTCATCTCATATTGCTGGGGGTTTCGTTTGAGAACTCTGCTTTGGAAGGGAATTATATCAAAAGCACCAAGTAAATACAATCTTCATCCAAATACACGCTGGATATTTTGTTGCCTGGGCTTTGACTTAATGCAACCTCGACACTACAGCAGATGCAACAATTAACACAGTGAATCACAGTCTGGGTTAGAGCAACTTCCTGTTTTATGCACCAGGCTGCAGCGAGATTCCTTGTTCACATGAATGATAAACACAACAGCGAGTGAACACCAGCACAATGGGGCAGGGCTGTAGTAAATCTGAAGTCGTGCAAAATTAATATTAAAGCACAATAAGTGAATAACTAATGACGTAGAGTTAAAGGTCGCTGTATGCAGCACCACACGGTTGGATCAGGAGTCTGATGGCCGTGTGGCTTCCCAGCTCCTGCATCCTCACCCACAAGGGGCATTGTTGACGATACTTGCAGCTCTCCTGATGCAACGCAACGTGAGGATGGACTGGGTGGAAGAACGGGAGCGAGAGAGCGAGAGCGATAGAGAACGAGTGAGTGGGCGCAGAGTTGAGACAGAGAGATGAGACAGACGAGAGAGAGGCACACGCACACACGCACACACACACACGCACACACACGCACGCACACACGCACACACACACACACACACACGCACACACACCACACACACGCACACACACGCACGCACGCACACACACACACGCACACACACACACACACACACACACACACACACACACACACACACACACACACACACACACGCGCACACCACACGCACACACACACGCACACACACAGACACACACACACACACACACACAGACACACACACACACACACACACACACACACACACACACACACACACACACACACACACACACACACACACACACACACACACACACACACACACACACACACACACACACACACACACACACACACCAAGGCCCATGGACAGCCAAGGACAGAGTGAGAGAGGGCTTGTGTGTTCTGTGGCGATGACAGGTGTACCATGCCCACAGCTCCACTACGTGGCTGGGTCTCCGATCGTCTATCGATCCCAACCCGTTGTGGGCTTTGTGACTAGGGAACCCCATGGCCCACCCCAGTCTGGGAGAAGAGGGATTTCCCCAATCCCCCCCCCCCCCCCAGCCCCCCCCATCTCCACAACCACCATCCTCCCACAACCCCCCCATTGGGGAAGTCAATGTTCATACCGCTGGGGTGTAAACTACACAAGCGAAATATGATGGTGCTGTTCCTCCAATTTGTGCTGGGCCTCACTCTGACAGTGGAGGAGGCCAAGGACAGAAAGATCAGAGTGGGAATGGGAGGGGGAGTTGAAGTGTTGAGCAACCGAACGATCAGGTACGTTAAGACGGACTGAGCGGAGATGTTCAGTGAGCCTGCGCTTGGTCTCGCCAACGCGGATGCAGTAGATGAGGTTGGAGGAGGTGCAGATGAACCTCTGCCTCACCTGGAAAGACGGATTTGGTCCTTGGATGGAGTTGTGGGGGAGGTAAAGGGAAAATTGTTGCATTTCCTGCGGTTGCAGAGGAAAGTACCCAGGGAGGGGGAGGTTTGGGTGGGAAGGGACAAATTGACCATGGAGTTACAGAGGGAAAGGTCTCTGCGAAAAGCAGAAAGGGGAGAAGATGGGAAGATGTGGCCAGTGGTCTTTTTCCTGCCCCCCCCCCCCCCCCCGCCCCCGACATCAGTCAGAAGAAGGATCTCGACCCGAGATGTTGCTAATTCCTTCTCTCCAAAGATGCTGCCTCACCCGCTGAGTTTCTCCAGTATTTATTGTCTACCTTTGATTTTTGCAGCATCTGCAGTTCTTTCTTAAACACTTCACCTTTAGTTTAGTTCAGATACAGCGCAGAAATAGGCCCTTCGGCCCACCGAGCCCACACCGACCAGCGTATTACTGCACACTCACACAATCCTAAACACGTTAGGGACAATTTACACTTATACCAAGCCAATTAACCTACAAACCTGCACGGCTTTGGATTGTGGGGGGAAACCGAAGAAAACCCACATAGGTGACGAGGAGAATGTCCAAACTCCGGCCAGTCCGGATCGAACCCGGACCTCCGGCGCTTTAAGGCGGCAACTCAACCGCTGCGCCACCGCGCCGCCATTATGCCCCATCTGATGGGTGATTTACAATGGAAAGCAAATTTAAAACGTGTCTGAATTGAAGGAGGGATAGAAACATAGACAATAGATGCAGGAGTAGAGGCCATTCGGCCCTTCGAGCCTGCACCGCCATTCAATATGATCATGGCTGATCATCCAACTCAGTATCATGTACCTGCCTTCTCTCCAAACCCCCTGATCCCTTTAGCCACAAGGGCCACATCTAACTCCCTCTTAAATATAGCCAATGAACTGGCCTCAACTACCTTCTGTGGCAGAGAATTCCAGAGATTCACCACTCTCTGTGTGAAAAATGTTTTTCTCATCTCAGTTCTAAATGATTTCCCCTTTATCCTTAAACTGTGACCCCTTGTCCTGGACTTCCCCAACATTGGGAACAATCTTCCTGCATCTAGCCTGTCCAACCCCATAAGAATGTTGTAAGTTTCTATAAGATCCCCTCTCTATCTTCTAAATTCTAGCGAGTGGTCTTATAGCGGTGTATAAAGCCTGGTCCTTAATTGGTGTGTGGTCTGCGACTTCCAATGTACATCTGATCAGTATACGTGAGCTTCCCCCCCCCCCCCCCCACCCCTCCCCCGAACACTTCCCATCTCATCCACTCAGCTCATGGGTCCCTCTGCACCACAACCCTTCACTGCAGGGACACACACTTACTGGTTTAGTTGCGCAATGATCTATATTTCCTCTGTCATCAGAAATAAATACTGCAAGCAAGTGAATAGATATCTTCTAAACGTCTGGTGGAACTGAGAGAGATCGAACGTTCCCCATTCTGCTGAATATACAGTGTCTAAAATAAGCTCAGCATTAGAGGGAGAACCTACAGCATCCTGAACCATGATGTGAATCTATTCCACAGTACATTGATCAATTGTACCTGTCCAAATGTTTGTTTTAATGTTATAGTATCTGCCTCACCTGCCTGCCTGCCTCATCTACCTGCCTCACCTGCCTGCCTCACCTGCCTGCCTCACCTGCCTGCCTCATCTGCCTGCCTCATCTGCCTGCCTCACCTGCCTGCCTCACCTGCCTGCCTCACCTGCCTGCCTCACCTGCCTGCCTCACCTGCCTGCCTCATCTACCTGCCTCATCTACCTCCCTCACCTGCCTGCCTCACCTGCCTGCCTCACCTACCTGCCTCACCTACCTGCCTCACCTGCCTGCCCTCAACCACCTGCCTGCCTCACCTGCCTGCCTCAACCACCTGCCTCACCTACCTGCCTCACCTGCCTGCCTCACCTGCCTGCCTCATCTACCTGCCTCACCTACCTGCCTCACCTGCCTGCCTCACCTGCCTGCCTCAACCACCTGCCTCAACCACCTGCCTGCCTCACCTGCCTGCCTCCCCCACCTGCCTCTCCCGCCTGCCTCTCCTGCCTGCCTCACCCGCCTGCCTGCCTCATCTGCCTGCCTCACCTTCCTCCCTCACCTGCCTGCCTCACCTGCCTGCCTCAACCACCTGCCTCAACCACCTGCCTGCCTCACCTGCCTGCCTCACCTGCCTGCCTCACCTGCCTGCCTCACCTGCCTGCCTCAACCACCTGCCTCATCTACCTGCCTGCCTCATCTACCTCCCTCACCTGCCTGCCTCACCTGCCTGCCTCACCTACCTGCCTCACCTGCCTGCCTCACCTGCCTGCCTCACCTGCCTGCCTCACCTGCCTGCCTCAACCACCTGCCTCATCTACCTGCCTGCCTCACCTGCCTGCCTGCCTCATCTACCTGCCTGCCCTCATCTACCTCCCTCACCTGCCTGCCTCACCTGCCTGCCTCACCTACCTGCCTCACCTGCCTGCCTCACCCACCTGCCTCACCTGCCTCACCTGCCTGCCCTCACCTGCCTGCCTCACCTGCCTGCCTCATCTACCTGCCTGCCTCATCTACCTCCCTCACCTGCCTGCCTCATCTACCTGCCTGCCTCACCTGCCTGCCTCAACCACCTGCCTCACCTGCCTGCCTCACCTGCCTGCCTGCCTCACCTACCTGCCTCAACCACCTGCCTCACCTGCCTGCCTCACCTGCCTGCCTCACCTGCCTCCTGTGCCTCACCTACCTGCCTCATCTACCTGCCTCACCCGCCTGCCTCACCTACCTGCCTCATCTACCTCCTGTGGCAGTTCGATTCATCCACCCACCACCACACAGCAAGAAAAGCTGCCCCTCAGAATTCTATTAAATCTTTCCCCTCACCTGAAACATATGTCCTCTGGTTCTTGATTCACCAACTCTGGATAAAGAACTGTGCATTCACCTTATCTATTCCCCGTATGATTTAATACACTCTGTAGGATCACCCCTCATCTTCCTGCTCTCCAAGGAATAAAGTCCCAGTCCTGGCAACATCCTTGTAAATCCAACATACCATGGCAGGATTAGAACTCAAGTCACTGATCTTCTGACTGGGCACCTGGACACCTCACTTGGTAAGTAACCACTGAGCTCAAAGCCAGGCAGTATCTGTGGAGGCAACACTTTGGTCAGGACCATTCTTCAGACTGATGCCAGCATGACCTTACTGAGCTGCATAAAGAACGGCCTGTAATCGCTGAACCACATTGGCCCACACAGTGGCATGCCATCCCAAACCCTGGAAATCACCTTAGGAAGTTATACTGCATCTATGCACTCACACGCACACATACACACACACAATGCACACACACATACACACACACACACACACACACACACGTACATACACACACACACACGTACACACACACGTACACACACACACATACACACACACACACACACACACACACACACACACACACACACACACATACTACACACACACACACACACACGTACATACACACACACACACACACACACACACACACACACACACACACACGTACATACATACACACACACGTACATACACACACGTACACACAATGCACACACAACACACACACATGCATGCATGCACAGTACGCTTACAATCCCTGCACGTATGCACAAATATCCTGATCTAAAGACCAACCCACAACATGGTGCTCTAAACTAGTAGCTACTATTTATTAGAATCAGTATCGAGTATAGAAACAGGGCCTTTGCCAACCATCAAGTGCCCATGTTACACTAATCCTGGCCATATGCTTATTCCACCTACCTTCCCAAAGCACGCCCCATACACTCCCCCTCCAATTTCACTCCACATGCAAACCTCATGAAAGTCCATTGATTTATCCAGAAAACAAGAGACATTTTCCTGTTTCTGAAGAAGGGTCATCCATTTGCCTCCACAGATCATGCCTGACCCACGGTCTGTATTTTGTTCTTGTGTTCCACTCTCTGCACAAGAACAATGAGTGAGTATCTGGAGTCTCCGATGGTGCAAGTATTCCCCATTGCTTCAGTCAGCTGATTATCTGCTTGAGCAAGGATCAGAACAAACTGTCCTAGCAGAGATGATATCTTCCCACCAGTCCGAGTACATCCACTTCACCCCGACACTTCAGGTGGAGAATCTTTAAATTCCTGTATTTGGAAATGGCAAAATGCAGAGCAGTAATAGAGGTCCAGCCCACAGGTACAGCGCTTACCCCCTTATATTCCATCTGTGGGGATTGTGAGTGACTGGTGTCTTAGCGGTCATTCACATGGTGATCAGCATTAACTGATGAGATAATACAAGGAGATAGATTAGGTGAGCATAGACATAGCAGGGGCAATGGTATCACTCTGAACAATGCACAGTCATTCCCTCTTATCTTCTCTCCCACCAGCCACAAGCTGCAAAAGGTTAAAAGCATGAACCACCAGATTCAAGGACAGTTTCTTCACCTCTGTATTCAGACATTTGAACAGACCTCTCATAAGCTAACAATGAATGCCAGATCTCCCAATCAACCCGCTGCTGCACTTGCACTTTAAAAAAAATGTGCTCTTACTCTGTAGCTGTAAGATTGCATTCTGCACACTGTTTATTTTCTATGTTGTACCATCTGGTGTATATATGATCTGCCTGGATAACTTGCAAACCAAAGTATTTCACTGTACCTATGTACACCTAACACCAATGAACCAATCTCTGTCTGGCCTGCTGTTTATGTCACAATTGTATTATTAGCGGGTACACACCACTCTGAGATAATGCAGAAACATTATCAATGGGATCAAATCCACAAGTTTATTCAGGTTCGGTAGATTCCAAAACTAAAATCAAAGGAGTTTCAGTGCAGTGGATATTATATGCAAAGAAAATAGCAATAAAAATGGCACAGCTACCAATGATAATGTTTGAGCACTTGTTTAGTGAAACAGGAAAGCTGTGCAGTAATTCAGTGGTTAATAACACAGTGAATGTAGTTTGTTATTCATTAATTTGTTGATGACACTCTACGTGAGATATGAAGCATTATACGTTTGTTTTATTAATGTATTGGTATTCCACTGATAAAGATATCACAACAAGTTCCTCTGCTACTCCCCTCTCCCCCAACATTTCCAGCACTGCTGGAGATAACAGGTTCAATACCATGCACAAAAGATGATTCTCTCCATTCCGCATTAAATATTAAGCCATAAAAGCCATTATTGATCATTGGTTGAGAGCAGAAATGAAGTACTCACCAGCGAGAGGCTGCCAGTGTGAACTTGTCACATCCATCATCCCTGCTGAGAGTCCGCACTGCATCCGGAGTTCCGCAGTATGTCAAGGCCATTCCCAAAGCCGTCAAGTAGCCAGGCTCTGTGCCTGTGCCGGGGAGAAGTCAATGCGGTAAATGTGTCGCTACCTTCTTTCTGAAATTATGTAAAACAGTTTATGTTCAGAAAAATCACAAATCCAAACGGTTTAAAAAGAATTAGCTCCTGTGTTCTCAGTACAGCTGGCATTTGGGATTCACACAGTCAACACAGAGGGATAACAATGGCAGAGGTTGGCGGACAGAGATTTGACGCTGTGTGGTCAGAGAGCAGGACCCAGAGCATGGACAGTGGGCATCACTTCAGGACTACAGGGGTGGGGATGTGTGGAAATTGTAGCGGCTCACTAACATTGCTGAAGTTACAACAAGCCGGGAAACTCTGAACTGTCTACATTCCCTGCCACAGGAACAGATTCAGTCATTGCAACGTTGGGGAATCTGATAATGAGGCGAGTCCAGAATCTCTGCTCCATGGGCATTCGGTGACTGAAGCTGATATTGTTTGGCATTGTGGTAAAGCCATTCTAACCATATCCGTAGAAATATTTGGACAAGAATATAGGTGGGATGGAGACATCGCCCTCAATTCCATCTGGAATAATTCCCTCTCTTGACTCACAACGCTGCCTTTGTGCCCTTTGTCCCCGAGTGGAATTTCACCCAGACAGCTGGCCATCTCCTGATCAGACCAACTCACACTGACATCCCCGTAAATGCCAGAAGGGTTATTGTAAAGGGGGGCCTTGGTGCCAAACTCAAATGGTGAAACTGGGTGGGTTAAATTTCCAGCATTTTTATTCACGCTTACATCACTTCAAAGCATCTCTGAACTGAAACCCTGGTATATCTGTACGCCAGCTTTGCCCTTTGAGCTGTCCATGGTATATCCTTACCCACCCCACACCCCTCACCCCCCCTTTCCAGCTGAGCTGAGCTCCATTCTAAGGGACAGGGTCTACCTGCATTTGGAAAACAAAGACTGAAGAAGGATAGTCAGCATTGCCTTGTGTGGAAAATCATGCCTCACCAATTTGAATGAGGGTTTTGAGGAGACTGAGGATTGACGAGGGCAGAGTAGTAATGCCATCTACTTAGACTTTAGCAGAACCTTGACAAGGTCCTGTCTGATTAGTTGCTCTGGAAGATTAGGTCAATGGGAATATGGGGTGGGCTAGCCAAGTGTGACCAGTGCTGTACTGCAGGGGCCGGTGCAGGGCCATGTGGTTTGACATCTATATTAACAAGTTGGATGACAATGTTGTTAACATGGTTAATAATGCGGATGGCACCAAAATTGGTGGTGTGGTTATCTACAATTACTACAGGATCATGATGAACAGGGAAAGCGAGGAATGGCAATTGGGATTTAACAGATGATGACATCGTTTTGCATTTTGGTAAGATAAACCAAGGCTAGACTTACACGGCAGGAAGTCCGTGGTAGAGCAAAGAAAACTAAGAGAGTTCAGGTACATAGTTCCCTGAATGTGGCAACACAGGTAGACAGGGGAATGAAGAAGGCTTTTGGAAGGTACAAAAAAATGCTGGAGAAACTTAACGGGTGCAGCAGCATCTATGGAGGGAAGGAAATAGGTGTCGTTTCAGGCCGAAACCCTTCTTCAAACTGATGGGGGGGGGGGGGGGGGGGGAGGGGGGGGGGTGTTTGTGAGGTCACACAGAGTATTGTGTGCAGCGCTGGTCACCCAACTATAGCAAGGATGTCATGCATGGGTGGAAATAAGATTCACAGGATGTTAGTGGGACAGAAAGGATTGAGTAATAAAGAGAGGCTGGAAGGCTGGGACATTCCCATGTAGCATAGAGGTTGAGGAGTGGCCTCATAAAGGTGTAATGAATCTCCAGCAGATAGATTAGGTGAACAGTCTTTCCCAGGGTAGAGGCGTCTAAACCTAGAGAGCATTGAATTAAGGTTAGAGGGATTAATAATAACCTGAGGAGCAATGTTTGCCACACAGAGGGTGGTGCCAGCGGTCGGTGTTGGTTGTAGAGGCAAGACACATTAAACAGGTAGATAGATAGCACATGTTTTGGAGACACAAGCAACTACAGATGCTGAAATGTTGAGCAGAGTGCGGGCCAGGCAGCATCAGTGGAGGGAATGGACAGATGCTGTTTACGGATCGGGATCCTTCTTCAGGTTGCCTGTCGCTGAGTTCCTCCAGCACGGTATTTTCCTGCAGACTTAGAGGATGCGGGCCATGCGCGGGTAACGGGACAAGTTTAGAGCGGATCTTGTGGGCATGGGCGAGTGGTGCAGAAGTGTTTCCGTGCTGTAATGACTCTGACTCCATAGTATATCTCTACTACCGCGCCCAGGGCAGTGGTGACTCTGTGACTGATGTTCAAATGTGAAAATATTTCTATGTTCCTAAGTTTCTGGCCAGTTGAATTTCTCGTCAGATTTAACCAGCGGTCACCTTGCTCTGACTAGCGAGTGTCCCACTGTCCGCAGCGAGTGCGGAATCCGCACCGGTGCAGTTTCAACCTGCACCCGTGACCATGCGCCCCTCCTCCGGCCCGGGGTCTCCCCCGCAGTCTCCCCCACCCACACACACCACCCCCTCCTCCAGTCACCGCTGCAGTAACGCGGCGGTCAAGTCCTGACTCAGAGCCGCTGCAGCAGAGGGCGGGGCGGCAGAGACAGTCTCCCTTAAAGCGGCACCGTGTCTGTCTATCCCCCACCCCGACTCCCCCACACCACCACCACCATCCCTGCCCCACTGACCCATCTCCTCATGGAGCAGCCCCAGCAAGGCAGCCACGGTGGGGGTAATGGGTGGATAGCGTCCCATCACACTCATGCTCCGGGCCTTGATGGTGGCCATAGTCACAGGCCCTTCGGCCCAGAGTCCCACATTGACCAACACGTCCCACCTGCCCGTGTTTGGTCCATACACCCACCGTGTGAAAAAGTTACCCCAGGTTATTATTTAATCTTTTCCCGTTCACCTTAAACCTATGTCCTCTGGTCCTCCATTCGCCTACTCTGGCAAGAGACTGTGCATCTACCCGATCTATTCCTCTATGATCTTGTACACATCTATAAGATCAGCCCATCCTCCTGCGCTCCATGGAATAGAGACCCAGCCTACTCCACGTCTCCCAATAACGCACACCCTCTAGTCCTGGCAACATCCTAGTATATCTTCTGTGGACCCTTTCTAGCTCGACAACGTATTTCCTGTAACACGGTGCCCATAACTGAACACAATACTCTAAATGCGGCCTCACCAACATCTTGTACAACATGACCTCCCAACTTCTATATTCAATACTCTGACTGATGTAGGCTAATTAATCTGCCTTCATCTAACTTCATCCATTTCACCAGCAACTTCCATCCAGCACAAATACACCTGGACCATTTCCAACACCCCCTCCCGTTTCTAGACCTCACTATCTCCATCGCATGTAACAGACTACTGACCGACATCTACTACAAACCCACCGACTCCCATGGCTATCTGGACTACACTTCGTCAGCATCTGCAGTTACTTATTATACACTTTTCCCACCCTGCTTCCTGTAAGGATTCTATCTCCTACTCCCAATTGCTCCGTCTATGCCACATCTGCACCCAGGACCAGGGCATCTGAGATGTCCTCATTCATTAGGGAACAGGGGCTCCCCTCTTCTATTATAGTTGAGACAAAGCGTAGGCTTGTAGATCGCTTCGCCCAACACCTCGCATTAACCAACCTGATCTCCCGGTGGCTCAGCACTTCAACTCCCCCTCCCATTCCCACACTGACCTTTCTGTCCTGGGCCTCCTCCATTGCCAGAGTGAGGCCCACCGCAAATTGGAGGAGCAGCACCTCATATTTCACTTGGGTAATTTACACCCCAGCGGTATGAACATTGACTTCTCCAATTTCAGGTAGTCCATGCTTTCTCCCTACTTCACCTCCCTCTCCCAGCTCTCCCACAGCACACGGTCTCCGCCTCTTCCATTCTTTTTCCCACCCCTCCCCCACATCAGTCTGAAGAAGGGTCTCAACCCGAAACGTCACCTGTTCCTTCTCTCCATCGATGCTGCCTCACCAGCTGAGTTTCTCCAGCATTTTGTGCTAAAATCAGTTTTTACCCTTTACCTACGACTCCACCCTCAAGGAATGATGTGCTCCTAAATCGCTCTGTTCTACAACACCCCACAGCGTAGACTGGCCAACTTGCTGTCAATACATCATAGAACAGGCCAGTACAAGAATAGACCCTTCGGCCCACAACGTTGGTGCCGGACATGATGCCGAGTTAAACTAATCTCCTCGGGCTGCACGTGATCCATATCCCTCCATTCCCTATATATCCATATGCCTATCTAAAACCCTCTAATCGCCGCTATCATATCTGCCTCCACCACCCTCTTGTGTAAAACACGTGCCCCACACATCTCCTTTCAGAGAGATTCACAAGGAATGTACTGTTCGTTAACATGGTCTGAAGTGGTGGAAGAGACATTCCGTTGGCAGAAGAATCCATTGGCATTTTAGCTGCAGAGGAGGTGGCGAGATCGGACTGGGCATTGCCGGTTTAAATGCAAATCAGAGTAAGATTGCTAGCATCGCCAATTTCCTGGAGAGTGGAAGCACCAAATGACGGCGTCAGCAACAGATTCCGCAATAAAAGGTTGTGTGTGAGACGGGACGCAGCATTCCTCCAGACGGCGGCACCGGCTCCACCATGAGTTTCGGCTGGGACTTACTTGATGCTTACCCATCCAGGAGACTACCCCGGGACATGGGGGTCCGCACTCCGGCCTGGTCCCTCAAGCACAGCCCCTTGTCCGCTAGCCGCGGCCTCGGCTCCCCGCTGCACAAGTCCCCGGACAGCCTGCACCTGTTACCGCCCGGAGCGCTGGCCGAAGACCTGGCCGCGCTCGGCAGCAACGAGAAGCTACAGATGCAGGGACTAAACGACCGCTTTGCCGGCTTCATCGACAAGGTGCGGCAACTGGAGCAGCTGAACCACGGGCTGGAGGCCGAGATCGCAGGGTTGAGGGAGCGGCAGAGCCGCCAGTCCGGACTGGCCGCTGGCTACGAGCCCGAAATGTCCGAGTTACGGAACCTCCTAGTGGAAGCGGAGAAGCAGAAAGTACAGTTTATGTTGGAGAGTGAGCAGGTGCGGGAAAGCGCACAGCGACTGGCCGAGAGGTGCGAGGCTGAGGCGCGGGCACGTGTGGATACACAGGCTAGTGTCCAGGCATGTAATACTGAGCGGGACAACAGTACTATGGCCACACTCGAGCTGCAGCGTAAAGCGCAGTCGCTAATGGACGAGATCGCCTTCCTGAAGAGCACCCACGATGAGGAGGTGTCCGACCTGTACAGCCACATCCAGGCAGCGCAGGTGAGCGTGGAGGCGAGGGATGTGGCCAAGGCTGACCTGGCGGGAGCCCTGCGGGCGATCCGGGCTCAGATGGAAGGCTGCAGCAGCGACAACATGGGCCAGACCGAGCAGTGGTTCGATGCCCGTGTGGCCAAGCTGAACCAGGCGGCGGCGATGAACAGAGACGCCCTACAGAGCACACGGCAGGAGCTGAGCGAATACAGCCGCCAGGTGCAGTCCCGGGACATCGAGCTACAGACCATGCGGGCGAGGAAGGAGTCGCTGGAGAAGCAGCTGGGCGACGTCGAGACCCGACACGACTCCGATCTAGTCGGCTATCAGGTGAGGAATATTACTCATAGGGCTAACGGAATCAAGGGATATGGGGAGAAAGCGGGAACGGGGTGGGGTACTGATTGTGGATGATCAGTCATGATCATATTGATGGCGCTGCTGGCTCGAGGGGCCGAATGGCCTACTCCTGCACCTATTTTCTTTGCTTATATGGAAACTTACACCACCCCCCCCCCCCCCCCCCCCCCCCCGGCTGTTTACTACATAAAGTGCTGGAGTAACAGCGGGTCGGCCAACATCTCTGGAGCAGGAATAGATGGCGTTTTGAGCTGAGACCCTTCTTCAGACAGTTTTTCATTGTAATTGCGAATCCCAGTCTGCTGTGTGTTTTACAGGACGCCATCCAACAACTAGATAACGAACTAAAAAATACAAAGCGGGAAATGGTACTGCATCTGCGGGAATACCAGGAGCTTCTGAACGTGAAGATGGCCTTGGATGTGGAGATTGCCTCTTACAGGTAAGGACGCGGGGGCCGGAGCGGGCTGGCGGCGGGACAGGGTCATGTCCGCGGGAGGTACGGGATATCGGGACCGGAGGTGGTGGGGGTCGGTAGGATGGGCACTGCCCCAGCGCTGTGCAGACAGATCCAGGCGCTTCCAATCACACAGCAATGCTGGCGATGTCCCATGGACGATGCAGCGGGATCCTCTCTCTCCCCCCGACCCCACCCACACACCGCGTGTTATCTGGAGGGAATCCCCCCCCTCAGCGGCGAGAACGATGCAAGGGTTAAAACTGCGCAACTGCCAATCACCATTAACTTTGGACTCGGACAGCAACATGTAAAACCGCGATGTGGAATCAATAAACTCTGGGCCAACTCTGCAGATGCTGCAAGAATGATTCATGCCGGGAAGCCGCGGCAGCTTCAGCAGTTGCACAAATACCGCGGCTTGGCGACCCGGTCTGTACATCACGACGGGCGCTGACACCGGGAACATTTCCACAGAGAGCAGGTCACGGTCTCCGTGCCACAGCCATGTCCACACTAGCCCGCCGCGCACCAGCCCCGCTCTCCCCTCTACTCCCCTCCCTCAGCCTCCGCTCTGCAGCGTCCCGCAGTTGCCTCTGTCGGCCCTTCATGACCAGACACCTCCAGGACCAATGTTGCCAAACAGTAGTGTACATCAATGAAGACAAACTCCTCTCATGGGTCTTGTCTGTCTTATTATGAATACCGTTTATCTGGAAAGATAAAAAGGAAGAGTTTGCAAACCAAATACTGAGTTGCGATTCCCCAACTTTGGCTGCCGTCCAGCGGGGAAGGAGCTCAGTTACTCCCGAGGCCGCGGTCCCGCCCGGGTGCCGGTCGCTCCAGTCCATGTCCCGGCCCCAACGCGAAAAGGGCTGTTCTGAACTACATTAATCATTTTAAAAATCTGGTGCTTATTTGGGAGCGCAGGTGTATATCGCGGCGGACAGGTGAGGTCCGGGGACTGTGTCGCCTTGTGCTGGCGGCGGGAGAGGAGAGCAGGGACATGCGCTTCACCATGGAATGAGATACATGGAACTGCGGATGCCGGTTTACAAATAGACACAGAGTGCTGGAATAACAGCAGGTCAGGCAGCGTCTGTGGAGAACATGGCAGGCACAATAACAACATTTAAAAGACATTTCGACAGGTACATGGACATAAGGGCTAAATGCGGGTAAATTGGACTAGCTTAGATGGGACATCTCGGTCAGCATGGACTAGTTGGGCCAAAGGGCCTGTTTCTGTGCTGTATATTTATCAATGACTCTGACGCTGTAACATTACTGCTTTGTATTTGAAGGAAACTGCTTGAAGGGGAAGAGACAAGATTCGGTGACTACACACCCTCAACATATACTTACAAACCACAGCCATTAACACATGCAACCTACATGCCAACCAAGACCAAAGCCACCTCAACAAAGGTCATGCCTCAGTACAGGTTTGTAGAAGAAATCATTAGTGCAACAACCAAGGAAGTTAACATGGCAGAGTTGGAATCTGATTACAAGATAGTGATGGGTCAGGATGGAGAAACACAAGGCGAGGCAGCAGAAAGAGAGGGAGATGTGGACAAGGAACCAAGTGAAGCAGGAGAAGCTGCAGAGGAAGGAGAGGAAGCCGAGGAGGTAGAAGATAAAGGCGGGGAAGAAGAGGCAAAGGGGGATGTTGAAGAAGAGGAAAAAGATGAAGAGGAGGTTACAGAACAAAAGGATGAAGTGGATACAGGTGAAGATAAGGTTGAAGAGGCAGAAGAGGATCAGGTAGGAAAGGATGGAGAGGTTGAGAAGGAGGAGGAACAGGTGGAAGAGGAGGTCAAAGAGGAGGGGGTCAAGGTGGAAGTCAAAGAGGAGGAGGTCAAAGAGGATGAGGTCAAAGATGTCAAAGAGGACGAGGTCAAAGAGGACGAGGTCAAAGAGGATGAGGTCAAAGAGGACGAGGTCAAAGAGGATGAGGCTGAAGGAAAGGAAGAGAAGCTTAAAGAGGAAGAGACGGTTGAAGTAAAGGATGAAGAGGCTAAAGAAAAGGTTGAAGAGAAAGCAGTAAAGGAAAAGGTTGAGGAGGTTAAAGAGAAGACTGAAGAGGAAAAGGCTGACATAAAAGATGGAGAGAAAGTTGAAGAGAAGGCTGAAGAGCAAAAAGCTGAAGAGAAGGAGGAAGAGAAGGTGGAAGAGAAGGTGGAAGTAAAGGATAAAGCTGAAGAGAAGGTGGAAGAAAAGGTGGAACAGAAGGAGGAAGTAAAGGATAAAGCTGAAGAAAAGGAGGAAGTAAAGGTGGAAGAGAAGGAGGAAGTAAAGGATAAAGCTGAAGAAAAGGAGGAAGTAAAGGTGGAAGAGAAGGAGGAAGTAAAGGATAAAGCTGAAGAAAAGGAGGAAGAGAAAAGAGAAGGGAAGAGAAGGAGGAAGTAAAGGAGAAGCTGAAGAGAAGGTGGAAGAGAAGGCAGAAGAGAAGAAAGCTGAAGGGAAGGCAGAAGAGGTGGTGGAAGAAAAGGCAGAAGAGAAGAAAGAAGAGAAAGCAGAAGGAAAGGTTGAAGAAAAGATTTCTGAACAAAAGGCTGAAGCAAAAGTCATTTCTAAGACAAAGGAAGGTGAAGGTGTAACGGGAGCATCGGTGGTGAAGGGGGGCGATCAGGTTGAGGATAAGCTAATGGGCAAGGATGAAAAGGCAAAAGTGCCAGACACCAAAGTAGCAGGAGGGGAGAGCCAGTTAACTTCAGGAACCAAGCCAATGAATGGTAAAGAAACAGTGACAGAGACTGAGACCAAGGATGAAGCAGCTTCCACAGAGAACGGCCAGGGGACACAGTAAAGGACAAAAGGCGAAGAAGTGAACAGCAAGCAGCAACAATTGCCAAACGCTTGCTAATACACCAAGCAGAAAGGAACTATGTGAAATGCATGTTGGTGGAGACAGGTCTCAGGAATACAAGTGTGTACTGTAGAGAATAGGTGATAATCTCAGGGCTACAGCTCGGCTAATGCTGCATGAACCATTGCACTGTTAAATACTGCAGGCATCATAGCCAGCTGAGGAAATGTGGGGCTCAATATGTATAAACACGAGCAAATAAAAGACACTTCAATCTGATATCCCGAGTGCCTCAGTGTGACATTAATGTTCTTGGGGGGGGGGGGGGGGGGGGGGGGGGGGGGGGGGAGAAAGTGGGTGAATTGATGTAATTGGTTGGATTTGCAAAGTGCCTCTGTGCAAGGGAGAGCCGAGACCTCTACACTGCTTCACTAGTGTCCATTCTGAGTGAGATTAGGAGAGGCGGGATGTGGATTCTAAACAGGGTCAGACTTGCGGTGGGCAAGTACATGGAGAAGATTACTGGGGCGGAGCAGTTATTTAAAGCATGGGGAGGGCATCAGATGCAATCTGTTGCCCTTTCCTCTTCAGGCATGGTGGGGCACCTTGTGTTTATTAGGAATTAGCACCTGGACATCCTGGTGATTCTCATTGAATCTGTCCTGGTTCTCCTTGGTAGAGAAGCTAAAAGACTCCTCAGAGGTGCCGTCTCTGGTGGACCTCAGTGCAGTCCATACACGATAGGAGCTCGCTCTGTCACCATGAAGACTGAGTCAACAGGTCCTCATCAGACAAACAATTAGGAACAAAGATCTACAGATTCTTATTTGTACCAGAGACTCAACGTGCTTGAGTGACTCAGCGGATCAAGTAGCATCTCTGGAGCAAAAAAGATGGGTGACATTTCTGGTCAGTCTGAAGAAAAGTTCTGTCCCAAGACGTCACCGATCCTCTGTTTCCAGAGGTGCTACCTGTCCTGATGTGTTACTCCAGCACTGTGTCTAAACTCCTGGGAACAGCCTGATTAATTTTCAGCACTCCTCCAATAACTGCATCCTTTTGGAGGCAACCAGACTATAACTGTGCACAAGGCTGCAGTCTCACCATGGCACTATATTATGGTACAGTTAAGACAGCTCTACACTTGTATTCAACTGTTGTTATAAAGACCAACACATCCTCACTTTGTAAAAACAAGAACTGCAGCCGCTGCTTAATACACAAAGTGCTGGAGTGTTCAACAGGTCAGGCAGCATTTCTGGTGAATGTGGATAGATGATGTTTCAGACTGATTGTAGGGAAAGCTTGTTTTCGTGCTGTTAGCTGTCAGTGATGAGTACCAGAACATTAGTCCCTTCGACTATCAATGTTTCTCAACCTCTCACCATTCAGACAATTCTCAGCATTTTCTGCTTTAAGTGGCTATCCTCACATTTACCAAATTTACCACCCATTCGCTCACTCTGTTTGTGCACAGCCACTTGAGCCCACTGTTAACCAGGAGCCATCATCCACCAGTGGACACGACCTGCCTGTTCACTTTGTGAAAGGCCCACGGTTTTACCACGGCCAACTTGAAACATGCAGCACTAACTTGCACAGTAACGTTGGGCAGGGAACAGCTTTCAGTGGTCAGATCTAACTTGCTCATCATAGCACAACATTGCAAAACAACCCTTTCTTTCTTTAGTAAAGGTCTTACACATTACATAAACATCAAGGTGTTGCAGTACTTACAGAATGCTTCCATGCAGGCTATCGCTGAGCATGTTACTGAGGAAGTTGTGCAAGTGTAAGCTATTGAAAACAGTCTCTAGTATGCAGCAAGATACAATCACAATTAGTTAATCACCTGGGACTGGACTGGTCACTCTCTCCTTCTGCAACATCTCTCCTGCCATTGGGCAACACACCACTTGATCAGAATGTAGTTAAGGAACATAATTAAATGATTGGCCAAACCTCTAGCTGTGGAGAAGGACATAGTTCAGATTGGAATCATTACTTTCAGCTTCCCCCTCATCAATCAAACACTGCAAACCAGAGCAGATGCTTGTATACATAACTCCATTCATTAGCTGTTTATAGCCTTTGTTCCAATGCTATTTCATCCATGTTTAAATGTCTTAAAACCAGGCTACTCCGTGACCTTTGGGGTGATCAAAGAGCAGGGCTTTTGTCCACACATCCATTTGGTCCCTTGCAATGTGGCTTGAAGCTCAGTGAAGCCCACATTTCTATCCACTGATTCTACTATTTCCAATTCTGTTCAGGTTTTTAATTGTCTTGAGTTCTGACATTTAAAATAAAATTCCTAACTTATTGTTACTAAACTATTTTCAGCAAGTAAAATGAATGCTTTACCTGATTCTGTACAATTGACTCACCTCAGGCCCGTATCCATTCACCTGGACAGGTAAATCATACGGTTACAAAGCAGAAGGTACAACAGAGACCACACAGGTCCTTTCACTTCCATCCAATGAAGATGCAGAGAAACAGACATTTGTTGGTGGCAATTCCACAATGCCATCAACCTTCTAGGCAGGTACAGGATACCAAGTTGGATGATCAGCCATGATCATATTGAATGGTGGTGCAGGCTCGAAGGGCCGAATGGCCTACTCCTGCACCTATTTTCTATGTTTCATGGATTATAGCATCAAATATATTACTGTCTAGTTCATAGCCTTGCAACATTCCTCCCCAACCTATTTCTTCAGTCACCTCCACGACTGCATCTAGTAGTTTATTCTCAGCGTTGATCAGCGTTTGTGTGAAATTTCCAATTTTAGTTCTCAATCAGCCACTGTGTAAGGTCAAACTAGTGAAAGGCAATGGTTTCATTTGAAGCATTCTTTAAAGAATGATTTGCATTTATACATCATCTTTCATGATCTCAATGTTGTCTGAACTTTGAGCAGAATCTGTATTGCAATATAAGAACATGACAGGCCTTCCCTGTACAATTTCACACTATACACGAATGCAGTAGAGTTGTCTCTCTGGTGCCTTCAAACCTCTAAGCTGACCGATAAACATCACCTTTAGGCCATTCTCTACAACACACCCAG
Source organism: Leucoraja erinaceus (assembly GCF_028641065.1). Classification (NCBI taxonomy): domain Eukaryota; kingdom Metazoa; phylum Chordata; class Chondrichthyes; order Rajiformes; family Rajidae; genus Leucoraja; species Leucoraja erinaceus. The sequence continues at coordinate 397,175 of NC_073410.1, read as the reverse complement.
GGAGAATTGGGCTTTAAGTTATAATTGTCGCAGTTCAGTCGGTCAATAGTTGCTCCATAATACCACGTATATCAGCACCCAGATCACTTTGGACCTCCCCTCACACACACTGTAAGCAACATGTACTTTGCTCATCTACTCTTCCCACTGTGCTAGACTGCACTGTGACTGCAAAAGGTGCTGGACACATCGTCATACAATCACACAAACCCAGCACTGAGTTAACATGGAGTGTTTCTCATCGAGCAGCTTCACAGCAGCGTAACTATATTGGCATTCGAACAGAAAATAAGACATCAGCTCCACTAGACCAAACATTTAAAACATCTGTGAAGTAGACTGAAATTCAGACGATAGGAACCACTCCAGCTGAGGCTGAGGTGTGAAAATAATCCAAGTGGACCAAGTCCACTGACTCCACCACCAGAATCATGCAGCATAGAAACAGGCCCTTCGCTCCACCATATCTATTTCTACAAATACCATTTACCAGTTCTTGGACCATTGCCTTAGTTGCCTTGATAATTCAAATCTTTATCCAGACACATGTCAAATGCTGGGAAAATCTCTGCCTCCACCATTGCTGAAGGGATTCCAAATGACAACAACCACCAGGGTGAGTTTATTTTCTCAAAGATCACCTCTAAACCTCCTGCTCCTCACCTTAAACTGTAGCCCTCTGGGCTGAGGCACCCAGCAACAGGTACAAATGTTTTCATCTGTCGACCTCACATACTGTTCTACATTTCAATCAGGTCCCTTTTTAAATTTGTACACTCCACAAACCCAGCCCATTCAGTTTCTCTTTGTAATTGGGACTGATAATCCCAGGTGACATCCTGGTGAATCTCCTCTGCACTCTCCAGTACTATCATACTCCTGGTGACCACAACTGCACACAGTACTCTGGCTGTGGCCTATCCAGTTACTGTGATATATTTTGGAATACAAAGGGCAGAGCCCAGGACAAAGGATCGGGTACTGAGGGACACACCAAGGCTCTGTCCAGCTGCTGTAGCTGAAGAGTGCAGCACTGCTCCATGCACACTGAAACATGCAAACACAACACAGCCTGCTCGCTTGAGGAAGCTGCATAAATGAAATGGAAGGTAAACCTCATAAGAAATTAGAATGATAGGCGTACTGAATACTGCAGCATGTTCTGCAAGTATATATTTGTACATTTTAAAATAAACTGGACATTCTGTAAATGACAATACATTGGCTGTTTATCAGTTTGAGACCAAGGGCAGATCACAGAGATATCTAAAATGTGTAGAGAGCAAGCGATCTAGAAGTGGTAAAGAAAACCTCTTCACGGAGAATGGCTGCAATGTTTGACCTGAGATGAAGGAGGCAGGCCCTCACACATGTAGTTAAATCACCAAGCCGGAGAAGTAAATCTATCAAGCAGAAAATACAGAAGGATCTTGGAGTTGAAGTCCATAGCTCTCTGAAAGTGGAGAGACAGATGAGTGGTAAAGGAGACATAATGTATGCTTGCCTTCATCAGTTGTGGCATACATTACAAGAGGCAGGATGTTGTGTTGCAGCTCTGTCATGTTGCATGCAGTCCTGGTCACCCCATTACAGGAAGGATGTGAAGCCTGCCAAAGGTCAAGGCTATTGTAAGCGTAGTGGGATCTCGACTCAAGAAATTAATCATTTACGTGGCACGTGAAGCAGCAGAATGTAGGTAGAGGCTCAGACCCAATGACAAAGGCTGATGACGGTGGGATCCTAGGAGAAGGTGGTGAGCAGAACCAAAGGGATCCGAATGTTGCTAATTTAAAATGAGCCATTAGAGGATGTGTCGGTCATAAACAGCCCGTCATGTCCTTGCTACTCAAGTTCCCAACACATATACCCAGTACTTGGTCCATTGCTTCTCTCCCATGGTAATTCAAATACTTGAGCATTGAGTCTCCCCTCCCCTACTTCATACACTTCAAGTTATTTTCAGATTTGGTTTAATAGAAACAGCATTGAAACACACCCTTTGGCACAGAATCTGCGCTGACCATCGGTCACCCATTCACACTAGTTCTGTTATCCCACTATTGCATCCAATCCCTGCACACCGGGGGAGGAGAGATTTAAATGACCAACTAGCCCACAAACTCGCACCTCTTTGGGACGTGGGAGGAAAACGCACGTGATCACAGGGAGAGCATGCAAACTTCACACAGGCAGCACTCGAGGTCAGAACCTGGGTCTCCAGTGCTGTGAGGCAACAGCTCTACCAGTTGTGTGACTGTGCTGCCCCATTAGGATATTCCTTACTCTTGCCTGCCAGATATTTTGTGTTCCCACTTTGCTAACGGTGCTAACTGATGAATTTACATTTTTTTAAATGAGGCATAGTTGAGTGCAACCGTGCAAGCTAGGACACGGGACTTGAAGTAAGCTGAGGATTGGAGCATAGCAGCCAGAAATATCACACCATAGAATCTGGAGATGTCCAAGGCAGAGGTGGCATGGACAGCAGAGTGTGAAAGCCCCACTCACCAGCAGAGAGGTTGCCTCAGTGTTTGTGCTGGAAGCCGCAGGCCGTGACACATCTAATGAGAAGTCAATGTATGGCAAAACAAATAGAACCAATAAGTTACACAAATACCTCCACTCTGCTCTATGTACGGTTCTTTATTAGTCATTGTTAAGCTAGGTAAAGGCACATGACATGGGCAAAGTGAACAATACAAGGTTAACAATATTTTCTAATCGTTCATAGTTTAATTCCTACAAATTCCTATTATCTGTATGAGAATAAAATCCTAATTACACTAACACTTGATCATGAGATGCAGTGGGTGCAATAAATGATAACTTCATTGGCATCAATAATGTTCCACAGAAATCCTACACCATGGGATTTAGCAAGTCCTAAGCGTGTCATCTTTAATATATATTATTCCTTAAATAGAAGCACAGTTCAGATAAATCTGGATTTGAACAAACCTTTTACAGGGGGACCTTAGTAAAGGGTTCCATGTGTTAAGATCCGGTTTGTAAATGGAACACTTAACATTAGCGGGCTACTCCCGACTCAGACACACAATGGTGATGGCCAATTAATCCAAATAATGAAAGAGGAATTTAACTTTAGGCCCTTCAGCAAACTCACTGCCAGTAAAAGATGGCAAAGAACAGGACTTAAATATATATCTGTAAGCATAATATGCCCACTTTGATCAATAGAAATATTTTACACCAGTTACCCATTCACAAATGACAATTCATGTTTGCAGTTGTACTGTCTCAATGCATCTGATTACAGGAGCTGCCAAAATGCTTGCTACAAGGGCTGCCATTGCAACTGCACACCTTGCAAAGATTACCCTCTCCTGTTGAAATGTCCATGTCAATGCAAACAGCATTACAGAACATACAACTACATGCCAGTCAACCCTTCATTAAACACATTGTATAAGACTGACAGCTTCAGAACATTGAAGCTAGGCAAAATGCTGATGTAACTCTGCAGGACGGGCATCTCTGGAGAGAAGGAATGGGTGATGTTTTGGGTCGGGACCCTTCTTCAGACTGAGTCAGTGGAGAGGGAAACCAGAGATATGGAAGGGCGATGTGCGCAAACGACAGATCAAAGCAGACGATGATCATTGTTGGCTGAGGGGAAGGTGACAACGATGCATACAAACAATGAAATGAATCAGGACAGCGAAACTAGTCAGAGAACATTATCCATTGTAATAGATGCACCAACGTGCCCAAACACAAGGATCTAAAATATTGAATTTGTGTCCATGATTTTATTCTTGACTTTCAACGTACAACATTGCTATGTCCAGATGAACTGATATTACATTCATCACCACAGATTTAACTTTCTGTTGAGGGCCACGTCCATTTGCCGTTGCGGTGTCACAGGCAAAATATGAATGTTTCCTGGCAGTAGAGGCCTCCACACGACATTAATGACCAAAACACAAGAGGCAACAAACCCCAGCCCCTTGCTCAACCAGGTGGGAACTAGAGGTCAGTGAGAAGGGTCTCGACCCAAAACGTCACCTATTCCTTCGCTCCATAGATGCTGCCTCACCCGCTGAGTTTCTCCAGCATTTCTGTCTACCTTCAGTGTTCACTGGGAGAATGGCTTCTTCAGCTGTAAGTGACACAGGATTCTACTTCACACTCGCAGCCCATCGCAACTTGGAGTCGGGAATAAAACGTACAAGGGAACTGAAAATAAACATTTTTGGACAACAGAGAATCCCAGCTCCACCTTCTTTACACATTAACGATCTGCTACGTTGTTAAGGATCCGAGCATCACTCACAATGTGTCACAGGTAATCGTCAGACTATTGCTGACATTTTAATCCATATGGCATTCCATAACAACAAAATCAATGTTACTGTGTAGGAAGGGACTGCAGATGCTGATTTACACTAAGGAAAGACACAAAATGCTGGAGTAACTTAGTGGGTCAGGCAGCATCTCAGCAGAAAAGAAATAGGCAACGTTTTGGGTCGAGACCCTTCTTCAGACAGAAGGGCCTTGCCCCGAAGCATCACCTATTCCTTTTCCCAAGATGCTGCCTGACTGCTGAGCCACTCCAGCATTTTGTGTCTATTTTCACGTGTCCATGCCAATGTTACTGCCTGGGAAAGTTTTTTAATTCCAATAATAAATATCCAGATTAATTCAGCAAGGCAAGAACTTATGTCGCCCTCAATTACTAAACTAATTACTTTCCAGATTAATCAGATGTCAACTTTGACACTTCAATAGGCAATTGTAAGTGATTTAAATTGGCAAAGACAGACATTTGGAAAAGCAATGTAGAATACTAATCATTCTACAAGGTCAAAGCTTTAGTGCTGTAAAAGTGGAACATGCAAGCCAGGCACGACTCGCTGAGTATTCCTGCCATTTTCTTTTTCTTTTATATTTCTTTTGTCGACAGTTTTGATTTTGATGTAGCTTTACGGGTACTACCGTAGAGCAGCAACATGACTGTACAAGTATAACACTCGGACTGGTGCCTGCCCTGTTCAGCTACAGCCCAATAAATGCTCATTTACGACTAAAACAACTTCTGACCAAGCCACACCAAGAGTAATCAAGCCTATTTTCTAGCAAGAGCGTATTTCTGTCTCATTTGCCGACTATTCAATTATTAAAGGGCTAACATTAAACCATAAAATCTTACTGAATTTGCCAGGGCAAGATCAATTGCAAGAGAAATGACAGTGTAAAGTTACATCAAGTGCTCATCCAACAAACAACCTTCCTCAAAGACTATTTCCTTGTCTGCAATACTTTGATACTAACCAATTTGTTGAATTTAGCAAAATAACAAAATCAGAAAGTAGCATTAATTTACACACCTACTACCACCCTGGCAACAAATAGTTTAATTTTATATACCAACATTTTGTATTTTATCAATTAATCCAGTTCCTTCTCTTAAATAATAAAGTCATCTCATAATTAGCACAGTAAAAAGTGGAAATTGAGTCACAAACCCATACAAATCTTCCCATTTCGACACCTTGGGCATTTCCTGCTCCCCCACACCCAGCACACAATAGCTAATCTCCTGTCCTCTAATGCACTGTGTGATGGGCACACTCGGCCACGGAGCAATACAGCAGCAGCAGAGACGTACGAGTTTGCAGTGATCAAACTACAATAGTTTATTATTATTTTGCAACTACTTCCCTTGGGACATTGAGCTGCAAGAAATTCTCCAGACAAGTGCTTCATACATACAGCTGAGCAACAGCTGGGGAAATGCAAACTGGTTTTAAAAATACATGATTTCCTTTCACTGCAATCAAGTTACTGTCCCAAGTAACCTATTGCACTCTCCTGGGGAAGTTGTACAGCATCAAGTGTTACACAAAAGAGCAAGAGGAATAAACAACTGTATTTGATTTTTTTTATTATCATTCAGCATCAACTGTATGGATTTAGGATACCGGAAATAGTTTGAATTTTTGCTACACAGAATCCATAAAATGTTTCAAGTGTAATTTGGATCATTTCAATTTATCCAATTGCAGGTGAACTGACATAGCACAATGTCTCAAGATAGACATTAAATCAGGAAACATGCAGTCACCACTTGTCAGTATTGTGTTTCCATTATTTAGGTTGCTGTAGTAACAGTTAAATACATTTTAAATAAAGAGTGATCTACGACTTCTGAATGACCTTCTAGAGAAGCAAATTTCACATAAAAGAACAGAAACAAAAAGTTCTAAAAATACAGGTATGTGGTTGGTTTGAATCTTTCTTTCCAGGAAAGCTTGTTGCTCAAGTTGGAATTACATGTCACGGCCAAACGTTGCTTTCTTCTGATATCCCTTTTCATCCGAGGTTCTCAGCTTAAGCTTCCAATTCAAGACCCAGGCCAAGTTTGTGACCACCAGAATTGAAACCCTTCCCATCAATCAGGGTGCTCAGTGTCAGCTTTATCCCTGGAATCAACAAGCCAGTGATTAAAAACACATCAGTGCCATGTTTTACAGCATTTTTGCATCAAGCTCCTGTTCACCAAATCTTTGGCAGAAGGCAACAAACGCTGAGACTATACAGCTCTCTGCGCAGTGCAACCTCACCAGACCAGTCAATCACTGCAAGCTGCCACTCCAGTTTGTAGCTTCTCTCCTGCCTTTGTCAACTTCAGCAAAGAGGGAAATAAGGCAACCGAGAGTAGCCCCCTAATGTAAAAACATTCCTCAAACTGCAGACTAAAAAGCGGGCAAGTACAACTGGCAGTTAGATATCATCCTGCTGAAAAAGGACACAGCATCTTACCCAGCAACAATCTCATTGGGAAATCTACACTAACTGCACATTCACTGAAGATAAACACCTTGCATAACTTGGAACCTGAACCATCTTCTTCAACTTTACTGGGCATAGAAATGTGACAGGCAGAAACATTCAAGTTATGGAACTTCAGGGACTCAAGCCATTCACCTTCATTGTCTCAGGAGTTGCAACTCATTTTTCAGTTTGGGTTTTATCAAACATCTGAGGGGTGACGAGGGGAGTGTGGGCAGGTTGAACAAAGCTACAACTGTCAAGCACTTATTCTGAAAGGGAGAGGGAGGGCGGTTCAATGAGCTTCAGGGAAATCCGATTACAATCATTTTACAGTTATCCAACCCATCTAACTACTCATTGTAGCAGTCTTACAACAAATAAAGCAGCTGGAGACATACCTGGCCTAAGAACCTGGCTGTAACCTATTCCAATTAGGCTGGAGTTGTTGACTTTTGCCTGAAAGAGATCAGTAAGATGTTAGCAAGGCAAACATATTGAATTATATTTAAACGACAGGGATCAGAAACCAGAAAGGTGCACTCACAGAAATGGAAGCAGTGGAGTCGAGCTGGTATTTAGCAGCAATGCCAAAGCGGGTGCTATTGTTGCCGGCGGTCCAGGCTAGGTTCACTGCTGTCTCCAGACTATCGCTCACCTTCTGGTAGATTGATCCACCAAATTCAGCACCGTCATTCCTGCAGTAAAATAACCACTTGGTTTAGCTGATTCATGGATAATCCAAAAAGCAGCAATTGCTTATTTACAGACCAAGATTTCTGTTTTAATAACGAAAATAAATGTAAATAGATAACCCACTGCCAAAGGCAAAATCCAAGTGTTTTACCTACGCAAGCATCACTCTATAAATATAACTTACACGTTAGTATGTAGCTGGAAATCTCCGGTTTTGTAACCTACAGCAAAGTTGTTCTGGGTGAGTTTTGATTTGGCTGTGTCAAAAGACATTTGGTAGCCAGCAAGCCAACCCTCATAGCCAGCTACTGCTGAGGCATGGATGGCAGGGCCTGCAAAATCAAAATCCACATCACAGCCCAAGTTGACATATTCACGCTTGTAGGCAGTTTTCACTCTGCCACTCTTCTTGCTGTGGAGGCAAAGTAGGAACATTTAGCGTTCTGTTGACACCAGAAAATAAAGCTGCTGCAATATCTTTCAGAGCTAGAATTACCCAGTGTTAGGCGAGAAGGTGGTGTCAAATGTCAGCTTCAGACCTTTGGCAAGCTGGAAAAGTAAAATAAACATTGTTTCAGTGTACAACCTAATATTCAAGTCACAATTTGGGAGGTAAATGGGGTGTACTACATTTCTGTTCTTGTCCAATATCACAGGTAAACAAACAAAAGTAACTAGATGATGGACATGGAGACAAAGTGCCCTCGCGTTTATTGTTGAAAAACTCTTTCTTCCTCAAGATATTGAGCATCGCTTGTGAGTTGTGCCACGCAAATGTTCACACTGGCACCCTACAGTTTTCCAAATGGGTAAACTCTCAGGCCAGAAGGTATTTTTGCTTCCACCCTCACTCATTCATTAAATTTCCAATATGCTGGAGGAACAGTGGGTCGAACAGCATTGATGGGGAGGAAATAGGGGCTGATATAGGGCGTCAACATACAGTCAACAATTCCTGCCCCACCCACCACACAACAGTTGATGCTCAGCCTGTCGAGTTCCTCCAGTAGATTGTTGCTCCAAATCACAGCATCTGCAGCCTCTTGTCTCCAACTCAACTTGTCATCAACTAAAATGAATTACCTGATCTTCAATTGCAATTTCTGTGCCCAAAGTGTTATCAGTGTTCCATTTCTCCGTAAACGTGAGGCCATATTCAGACCACTTGTACTTGGTTTCCAAGCTGCCAGACACTTTCCCACTCTCAGTGTTTGAAGATCCGGAAGTTGTGAATTCCTGTTAAATTTTGAAATAATGGGCGTTCAATATTACTTGTAAATACAGACCTACTTAATTGATGAATTCTGCAGAATCATATTTACACACTGTAATATCTTCATCCATTTACACTGGGACAGTTAATGTCCCATTGCTGTATGTGTAGCTTACCGAAACACACTCCCAAACCTTTTTCACCACATGATGGGGGGGCGGGGAGAAAGAGTAGAAATCCATGAAGATTCCTGGGTTCTCTTCAAGATCAATTACTTTGAATGGAAACATTCTTATAAAGAACCATCGCGCCACTTAGGCACACAAAACAGACTGTAGCAGGGGCCTGTAAATGAACAAGCCAAAGTTTATGGTCTCTATTCCTGGTTCATTGCTTACAGGTGACTATAATCCACAGAGCAAAGGAGGCAGAGGGGCGACATTATAGAGGTGTATAAAATCATGAGGGGAATAGGGAGAATGAACAGGGCAGAGAGGTCAAGATCCAAACAACACAGGTTTAAGGTGAGGGGGGGAGGGTTTATTTTTAGTGTGCCGATGCTTCATCTAGCACTTCTAAACTCCTCACTCAACCAATTGTTCCCTGGGCTAATATTAATGGTACAGTTGGGGGTGTGAGCCCTAGAGGTTTAAAGAAGGTTTCAGGCATTTGTGGCAGTGAGCCCACTGGTGAGGAAACAGTCTATAGGAGGTGAAAGGTGAAGGACCATGCCTATATTGGCCTACTGAAAGGTCCAGACACTCTGTGCCCCTGAACACAATGAACACAACTGTCATTAAACAAACAGATATCACCACAGGTGCTCTGTAGATTAATCCCCAAGCAGTTCTTTATGGATGACCACATTTTCCCTGAAAAACGGCTATTTCTTTGAAGATCCACCATCGAACATTGCGAGCTAATACTTTACAAGTAAACCAATTCTGTTGGCAAGAAAGTAGTAAATTAAGCTCACCACTCCACTCTGTGACTTGGTTTTCACTTCCAGTTTTACCAAACCGAAGCCTAGGACATAGCACACAATCAGAACAGGCCTTTGTATTTTAATTACATTTAATTCAAAATGGTGATGAAAACATCACTGTTAACTACATGAAAACAGGTGAATGCAAGCGTCTCAGTCAGCTCGCAAGTGGGGCTTCACAATTCAAGGCTATCGCGATACCACGGCATGATTATACAACTGTTTACAGTGTAAATGAGATTGATGTCTGAAATGATAACACCAACGACTTTATGTGTAGGAAAGAACGGCACATGCTGGTTTAAACCGAAGGTAGACACAAAATGCTGGAGTAACTCAGATATTCTTCAGACTGAAGAAGGGTCTCGATCTGAAATGTCACCCATTCATTCTCTCCAGAGATGGTGCCTGTCCCGCTGAGTTATTCCAGCATTTTGTGTCTACACCAATGTCCATACTTAAAAAAAAAAAAAAATCTGCCACTTATATTATAATGAAAAAGATCTGTTTGGGTACAAGTTAAAATCAGATTCAAATTGATTCATGCAAAATAATTAGCATTTTTTATAGCCAACTGCACTGTTAGAGAGCCAGGTTCCAGTAGAGTCACAACTCCCATCACATCAGTTTACAAATCCACATCAGAAAGGGCAAATTCAAACATATTAATACATGTGTGTAAATAGTGTCAAAGAATGTTATTCATTCAAATAAATAACCCAATTTGTTTACTGAATGCCAACTCATTGTTCAACGTATAACGATCATGCAAAACAACATTCTAAAATCTCTCACACCCAAAATATATCCAAAAGCATTCTACATTAAGGGCCATTTACCCATTTGTGATCAACTCCATCTGCATTTCAGTTAAGCAAATAATAATTTGCAAAAAGGTGAACTGCTTCCGAAATAGGGTCAGTGGTGCAGTGAATAGCTGAGAAACACATGACCCAGCCAGAACAAGAGCAGCCACGCCTATCTAAGCTTTCTAGCCTCTCATTTAATGAACAGGATGAAGGGATATCAAAAATAATGAATGGCTTTGAAAGAGCAGGTAAAAAAATGGTTCTCGGGTTATACAAATTGGTAGTTAAAGAACAAAAAGAAGATGGGAGGGGGAGCGGGGGGGGGAGTAAAATGAAGGTCAATTAAATGTTTTGTATAATATGGTCAACAGGAACAAAGTCCTGAATTTATAAGGACATTAGGTGAACATTTATAAAGGAAATGAACCAAATTGATTACTACCCATGATTAGAGACTACAGCAGGTGGAAATGTGTAACTGAATGGCTTTCCTCTGGACTGTAACTGATAATACAAGATCCAAGCACATACATACTAACAGATCTATCTTTTACAAACAGTAGGTGTGTAGAATTATTTACCATAGCCTTTGTTGAAAATATCTCTGGCTGATTTGCCAAGGTCTGTATATGAAGGAGGTATGGCCATTGTATCTGCAGAAAAGAACATTTAATGATAAACCAAATAATGTTACTTGATTATACCAATCCCTAATTACAAAACAATTATATAAAGATTCCAGGTGCGGCAGAGGTTCACCTGCACCTCCTCCAACCTCATCTATTGCATCCGCTACTCTACATCGGTGTAGGCTTGGTGATCGCTTCACCGAACACCTCCACTCGGTTCGCAATAACCAACCCGATCTCCCGGGGGCTCTCCCACAGCTTACTGTCCCTGCATCTTCCTTTCTTCTCCCCCCCACATCAGTCTGAAGAAGTGTTTTGGCTCAAAACGTTGCCTATTTCCTTTGCTCCATAGATGCTGCCGCACCCGCTAAGTTTCTCCAGCAATTTTGTCTACCTAGCATCCTCAATAAGCTGCTAATGCCAAAAGAATCCTTCAAAATTGAAGGTGAAGTTGTCGGTCGGCAAGGGAATGATGTGGGGAAACACAGTTAATGGGAATTAAAGTCTTGTTCAGGCAGGATCAGAGTGAAGCAAGAAGCTGGATGGATGACTACCTCCAGGATGCAAACCACAACCACTACTGGGAATGTGTTTGCCGAACATTTTAGATTTACTATCAACACACATTAGCAAGAAAACAAACTGCATCCCATTGAATGATCATTCTTAAATCACAAACTGTTTTGATATATAAATTTGCAAGCATATTGGACCACTTCTAGCATTGCATTAAAGAACCAACTCAGATCAAACAGCATCCTTTCCCCACAGCGACAATTAAGCAGTGCAATCCAAATAAAGGAGACCACCAAGAGAATGGAGGTTTGATATTTTCCAAACACCACAGGCCCTAACTTGTACTTTCTTCATAGTGTAGGTATGGAATGAGGTCCTAGAGGAATTGTTCAAGGTGGGTACAAAAAAGACATTGGACGGATAAGTCAACCAGAGGAGTATGGGCCAAGCACAGGCAAATGGGATTAGCGCAGGTAGGCAATATGGTCGGCATAGAAACCTGGGCCAAAGAGTCTATTTCCATGCTCTATAATTCTGACTATGTAAAAAATTTGCCCCTTAGGTCCATTAGCAGTAGAAGCATCTTTTAAATCTATGCCCTCTAGCTGTAGACTCCTTGACCTTTGGAAATAAACTGATTATTTACCTTATCCAAGGTAGATAAAAATGCTGGAGGAACTCAGCAGGTGAGATAGCGTCTATGGAGCGATGGAATAGGTGACGTTTCGGGTCGAGACCCTTCTTGAGACTGATGTGGAGGTGTGGGGGGGGGGAGACGGGGAGAAGAATGGAAGAGGCGGCGACAGTAGGCTGTGGGAGGGCTGGGGAGGGGAAGGAGAGAGAAAGCAAGGGCTACCTGAAATTGGAGAAGTCAATGTTCATATCGCTGGGGTGTAAGCTACCCAAGTGAAAAATGAGGTGCTCACTCTGGCCATGGAGGAGGCCCAGGACAGAAAGGTTGGATTCGGAATGGGATGAGGAGTTGAAGTGCTGAGCCACCGGGAGATCAGGTTGGTGAGTGCGAGCTGAGCGGAGGTGTTGGGCGAAGCGATCGCCAAGCCTGCGCTTGGGCTCACCGATGTAGAGCAGCTGACACCTAGAGCAGCGGATGCAATAGATGAGGTTGGAGGAGGTGCAGGTGAACCTCTGCCGCACATGGAAAGTTTGGGTCCTTGGATGGAATCAGGGGGGGAGGTAAAGTGACAAGTGTAGCATTTCCTGCGGTTGCATGGGAAAGTACCGGGGAGGGGGTGGTTTGGGTGGGAAGGGATGAATTGACCAGGGATTGATCAAGAAACCATTCTCCCTGGTCAATTCATCCCTTCCCACCCAAACCACCCCCTCCACTGGCACTTTCTGCTGTTCTTTCTTAAACATTTACCTTATCCATGTCCTTCATGGTTTTATACATCTACAAGGTCAACCCCCACCCAGCCTCCTACACTCCAGGGTAAAGTGTCACAGCCAATTTAATCTTGTCTTATAACTCGAGACCTTCATTTCAAGTATGATCCTTGTGAATCTTTTCTGCACCTATTCCAGGTTGGTGACATCCCACAACGAATGACAAAAACTACACACAAAATATTGCCAAGTGTGGGTTCACTAAGATATTTTACTAGTTGTAACATGGCATCCCAATGTTTGTATTCAACACTGTGATTGATGAAGGCAACCGTGCCAAACACCTTTCTTCACCACCCTGTCTTTCTATAACATCATGCTAATTCTCTCAGCTTCGTTACATCCTCTAGCACTGCCATTTACTTTGCATGTCCTGTCTGGGAGGAATACATAGGTTAACCTATGATGAACGTTTGTCAGCACTGGGCCTGTACTCGCTGGAGTTTAGGAGAAAGGGGGAACCTCATTGAAACATGCAGAATAGTGAAAGGCTTGGATAGAATGGATTTGGAGAGGATGTTTCCACGAGTGGGAGAGTTTAGGACTAGAGGTCATAGCCTCAGAATTAAAGGAACGTTCTTTTAGGAAGGTGATGAGGAGAAATGTCTTTAGTCAGTGGGTGGTGAATCTGTGGAATTCTTTGCCACAGAAGGCTGTGGAAGTCGTCAATGGATATTTTTAAGGCAGAGATACGTAGATTCTTGATTAGTATAGATGCCAGAGGATATGGGGAGAAGGCAGGAGAATGGGGGTAGGAGAGAGCGATAGATCAGCCATGAATGTATGGCGGAGTAGACTTGATGGGCTGAATGGCCTAATTCTATTCCAATCACTTATGCCATGGTTTAATTAACCAAAATATGAGCTATCCTTCAGTCATCTACCTTGCAACTCTTCAGACTCAACAATACATGATTCTGATAGAGCTGGCAACATCCCACCAAGCGCCTACCCTGCCTCAGGATATGAAATGAAAATGCCAAATAAGACCACAGGGACTTAATAAACACTAAAATGACCACCTGAACTATTGGCCACAAGTGGAACGCTCCGCTGATAAAATTAATACTCAAAGCTCCTAAAATTTTCTCCTAAAATATTTCACCATCTTCCATGTCATGTGATGGCTTCCACAAACATTAAAAGCTGCAAGATTAAATTTGAATACAATATTCCATCTTCTACCATATCAATCCACACTCTATCCAAACCCCTCTGCACCATATTCTATTGTCACCGAGCTAGCTGCTACAAGGGACATGACAGCAATGCCAACAAATTGTTGATCTTGTTAATGAGAATCCTGCAGCAAACCAACTGATATTACAAGTTCTATGCATGGGAAGCAAAGGGCTAAAGCAATTAACTGCCAGGTACAGCACATTGATTTAATCTGCAGGCACCATGTTCTGCAAACATTTTCTCATGTATTCAGATCCTTAAGCTTCACTTTTGGTTTGAAGTTTGCAACAATATTACTGAATTCTGCAAACAAGAGGTTGATGATTTGTCAAATACATTTCTAAACTGCACAAGGGCCAAGAAAGGTTAAGCTCAGTACGTTGTTTCATGCTACAGATAACTTTGTGCACAGGGAAGCAATTACCAACAGGTACGCAGGACCCATCTAATGTGCTGACGTGACCATTCTCCAATCAGCAGAACTGCCGAATCCAACAGAATGTAAAAATATTGGCTGCAATGATCATGAAATAAGAGCAAGATTGGTGTGGATTTGTAACATATGTTCAATTATCATGTGTCCAGATACAAACCAACCATTCTTTCCCTCAAAGCAACAGCCCATTTGGAAGCCAAATTATCATTTTTATCAGGATATACTAAAAACAAGTCCTGGTGAATATCCTCCCAACAGGTCAGGTATACATGTGTACCATACTGTGTACTGGTAACCTATTCAGTCCCTCAAACCTAATGCATTTTCTTCTCCCATAATGATATTCTAGCACCTTTCATTAATTAAAAATGTAAAACATTTAGAACCAGTTATTTCAACTAGGAACCCTGGGCCGGGGAATGGCAGGAGGTGGAGGCCGGGCCGGTGTCTGTCTGTCTGTCTGCCCACACACACTATCCCGGGCCCCCACACACTACCCCGGGCCCACACACTCTATCCCGGGCCCACACGGGCCTACACACTCTATCCCGGGCCCACTGGGGCCTACACGGGCCCACTCGGGCCTACACACACTATCCCGGGCCTACACACACTATCCCGGGCCCACACACTCTACCCGGGCCCACACACTCTATCCCGGGCCCACACACGGGCCACACACACACACTATCCCGGGCCCACACACTCTATCCCGGGCCCACACACTCTATCCCTATCCCGGGCCCACACTATCCCGGGCCCACACACTCTACCCCGGGCCCACTCGGGCCTACACACTCTATCCCGGGCCCACACGGGCCTACACACTCTATCCCGGGCCTACACACACTATCCCGGGCCCACACACTCTATCCCGGGCCCACACACTCTATCCCGGGCCCACACGGGCCTACACACACTATCCCGGGCCCACACACTCTATCCCGGGCCTATCCCGGGCCCACTGGGGCCCACACGACCCTACACGACCCTACACGACCACTACCCGGACCTACACGACCCTACACGACCCCACCCGGGCCTACACGACCCCACACGACCACTACCCGGACCCACTCGGGCCTACACGGGCCCACCCGGGCCTACACGGACCCACTGGGGCCTACACGACCACGACCCGGACCCGCCCAACACGTACCCGCCGCCGCTCCGGGTTTGAGGACGAAGTGAAGGAGACAGCGCCGCGCACGCGCACTACCACCTCCAGCAGGGCCCCAGCCCGTGGCCGCGGCGCGCCTGTCACTAGGTCCCCGGACAGCGGCATAAGCCCCGCGCTGCAGCGGCTCCGGCAATCACGCGTCCCCGCCCCCTTCTCCCCCCCCTCCCTCGCCCCGACCTACCCGGTACCCGTACACACGGAGAAGGAATTCCCGTCCGGCTACCGGGGCACTGTGTGGGCCAGCTGTGGACCGTGGGCCCGCTCTGCCCCCTGGCGGCCGCACCGCTAGTTGCAACTCTCCTTCCCATTGACTATAGGGGGGGTTGCACGAAAGGTCACCGGGTCATAGGAGGGGGTTGCACGAAAGGTCACCGGGTCATAGGGGGGGGTTGCACGAAAGGTCACCGGGTCATAGGAGGGGGCCCCCTTGTTGCACGAAAGGTCACCGGGTCATAGGGGGGGTTGCACGAAAGGTCACCGGGTCATAGGAGGGGGTTGCACGAAAGGTCACCGGGTCATAGGGGGGTTGCACGAAAGGTCACCGGGTCATGGGGCTCGGCACACGGAGCCGCTAAATCCAACTGGAAGACATCCGTCACTTCCGGTATATGTTATTAATGCTAGAAATGCGTACTTTCCTACCTGTTAAAAACCGCCAAAATGTTGAATTTTTGCGCTGAAACAAATTGTGGGAGTCGGGGTAAGTGTGAGAAACATGAACCCAACTTTAGAATTCCAAACGTGAAGTGAAATAAAGGTATCGAGAAGCGAGAACTGAAGGGACTACAGCAGCTAAAGTGCTTGGTAAACATTGAGAATATTGGGAATTATCGCGTTTGCATTTCATCAATAGTAAGGCATTATTTGTGTTTTTTCTTGATTCCTTTGGTATCTAAAAATTCTCAGAAGTGATAAATTTGGCTGTAAATTTTTCTTCAGGTGCGTTTTCATTTTGTATGCAAATACCCACGAGAACCATGGGCGATTTAAAAAAATTACAGCCAGATTTATCACTTCTGAAACTTTTTAGATGCCAAAGGAATCAAGAAAAAACACAAATAATGCCTTAGTTGATGAAACGGCCAATGTTCGCCAAGCACTCTGGATGTTGTTGTCACTTCAGCTCTCGTTTTTATCTACCGTCATTTCTCCTCACTTTTGGAATTCTGAAGTATGCTAAATGTCTCACACGCTTATCCCGATTTCCATAATTATTTACAGCGCAAAAATTGACAATCTCAGCGGGTTTTAACGGGGCCGCTACGCTGGAAACAATGGCAAGTGCCTACCTGCAGTACATCGCGTGTAATCCATTTGGAGTAGCGTAGCAACAGTACGGGTCATGGGTCGTGACCCGACTGCCGTGAAACCTCCCTATGGCACCTCTAATTTTAAAATATTATAAAAGATTAATAAAGCTTAAACAAAACAACATGTAATAATTAAAGTAGACGGTCAGGACGGTACTGGTACATAAACTTGAACATGGGTAAGAATATTTTATTATATAAAATCCAAAAATATATTGGGAAATGTTTGAAAACTTAGTTGTTTCGTGGTTGAATATTATCAACACAGATTAAACAAGGGAGAGAAAAAACTGAATAAGACTGAGGGAAAACTACGGTAAAGAACTAATGCATGCTGACAGATGTAGGAGTGAACATGTGGCAGGTGAGGTGGTGTGTGGCTGTACCAGAGTCTGACTGCCGAGGGCAATAGTGAGTACAATGGAAGGTACACAAAATTGCTGGAGAAACTCAGCGGGTGCAGCAGCATCAATGGAGCGAAGGAAATAGGCAACGTTTCGGGCCGAAACTCAGTCTGAAGAAGGGTTTCAGCCCGAAACGTCGCCTATTTCCTTCGCTCCATAGATGCTGCTGCACCCGCTGAGTTTCTCCAGCATTTTTGTGTACCTTCGATCTTCCAGCATCTGCAGTTCCTTCTTGAACACAACAGTGAGTACAATGGGTCAGTAAATAACGGTAAAATCAGAGAAAGACACAGAGACACAGTAACTCAGCGGGTCAGGCAGCATCTGTGGAGAACATGGATAGGTGACGTTTCAGGTCAGGACTCTTGTACAATACAATCAGAGAATTCTGGCTCATAATGCCGGGAAATGGTGCCGGCCTTTGACAGCCTCCCACAGTCATGCATGACTGACTCACAGAAGATGACTACATTCTGGTCTCACTACACTCCCTCTCAGCTCCCCAGAAAATTATGCAACAATTTAGCAGCTGGTAAATGGAAAAATATGGCCTGCTACTGATTTAACCAGGGTCAATGATATTTCAAGGTGTTTAAGATTGTTGACTTGCTTATCACCCATTCCTTATCATTTCACCAGCTATCGCTGCATTACACATGACACAGCGGTCTTGGTGGACGGCAGTCAATCATGTCTTGTTCAGGTTATTTTATTTCTCCAGAGGGGCTGATGTCAAAGACTAGAGGACATAGCATTAAGGTAAGAGGGGTCAAATTTAAAGGAGATATGCAGGGCAATTTCCTTTTACACTGAGGTCGGTGTTTTACAGTATGTTTTTGATGTTTCTCGGTGTGTTTTGTGTGGGGGGGGGGCGGAGTGAGGGGGAAACCGTTTCGGTCGCCTCCCCCGTGGCCTAACAGCAGAAGTCCAGAGGTGGCACGCACACCCCCATCCACATTAACGGGACGGAGGTGGAACGTGTTTCTAGCTTCAGGTTCCTGGGAGTCAACATCTCCGATGACCTCTCTTGGACCCACAATACCTCTACTCTGATCAAGAAGGCTCATCAGCGTCTCTTCTTCCTGAGGAGACTGAAGAAGGTCCATCTGTCTCCTCAGATCCTGGTGAACTTCTACCGCTGCACCATCGAGAGCATCCTTACCAACTGCATCACAGTATGGTATGGCAACTGCTCTGTCTCCGACCGGAAGGCATTGCAGAGGGTGGTGAAAATTGCCCAACGCATCACCGGTTCCACGCTCCCCTCCATTGAGTCTGTCCAAAGCAAGCGCTGTCTGCGGAGGGCGCTCAGCATCACCAAGGACTGCTCTCACCCCAACCATGGACTGTTTACCCTCCTACCATCCGGGAGGCGCTACAGGTCTCTCCATTGCCGAACCAGCAGGTCGAGGAACAGCTTCTTTCCGGCGGCTGTCACTCTACTCAACAACGTACCTCGGTGACTGCCAATCACCACCCCCCCCCCGGACACTTATTATTTTTTATTCAAATCGTTTGCTATGTCGCTCTTCAAGGGAGATGCTAAATGCATTTCGTTGTCTCTGTGCTGTACACTGACAATGACAATTAAAATTGAATCTGAAGTGGATCAGCGTGGCCTTTCCCGGAGACGCGCTGGGGCTCGCCGTAGGGGAGCGCTCCGTTCACTGGCCCACGGCAGCCGGTAGCCTGAAGCCGCGGTCTGCACAGCTTATATTGTGTATTGTGTGTTCTTCATCATTGTACCGCTGCTGACAAATTCATTTCACTTGCACTTTATGTGCAATGTGACGAATAAAACTGATTGATTGATTGATCATGGTTGGGAATAGACAAAAATGCTGGAGCAACTCAGCGGGTGCAGCAGCATCTATGGAGCGAAGGAAATAGGCGACGTTTTGGGCCGAAACCCTTCTTCAGACTGGGGGGGGGGGGGGGGGGGGAGGTGGGGGGAAGAGAAGGAAAAGGAGGAGGGGCCCGAGGGCTGAGGAAGAGCTAGGAAGGGGAGGAGACAGCAAGGGTTAACGGAAATGGGAGAATTCAATGTTTATGCCACTAGGGTGCAGACTACCCAAGCGGAATATGAGGTGCTGTTCCTCCAATTTACTCTGGCCATGGTGGAGGCCCAGGACAGAGAGGTCGGATACGGGGAGTTGAAGTGCTGAGCCACCGGGAGATCAGGTTGGTTAATGCAGACCGACTGGAGGTGTTCGGCGAAACGATCGCCAAGCCTACGCTTGGTCTCACCGATGTAGATCAGCTGACATCTAGAGCAGCGGATGCAATAGATGAGGTTGGAGAAGATGCAGGTGAACCTCGGTCGCACCTGGAACGACTGCTTGGGTCCTTGAATGGAGTCGAGGTGGGAGGTAAGGTTTGGGTCAGATTTGGGTGGCAGATACAATAGTGGCATTAGATATGCAAGGAATGGAGGAATCTGGATCACTTTCAGGCAGAGGAAATTAGTTTAACGGCATCGTGTTCAGCAGACATTGTGGGCCAAAGGGCCTGTTTCTCTGCTGTCCTGTTCTATGTTCTTGTTCATAATCCCCCCTACTTTTGCATTCAATTTTCTTAAGCAAGAAACAATAACATGGTTAATTTTATTAATAATAATTTGCAATGCAGATCATGCTCTGTCTCCCAGACCTCTCTGCACCTAGTCAGGTCTCTATCACTTGCTATGTAGGTCATCTTTTGGCAATTACTTATTGCAGCCAGGTGCTGGATATATTGTTGCAAGGTCCAAGGTAACTAGGTTACTAGTAATATGTTGCCTGCATCAACCTAGTTGTAACTAGGAAATAAAAAGGCATTGATAACCATGAAATATGGAACAAATTTATTCAGTTGTACACAAAAACATTCTGGATTTTTTACTAGACGTCAGCAAAAGCTAACAAAAGGCATCATTATAAAGATGGAATTACACAGAGCTGATGCACAGACCTCTGCAAACACTGTTTTACACAATCCTTTATTACTTTTAATTAAGCAAAATGCAAATGTAAACATTAAAGACCTCTGATTTAAACTTGTTAAATAACAGTAATACTGAACAGTACTTTAAACCTATAAGTAAACAGGCTAGAGTTATTTTTATTATGGGGCTTCATGTTTATCCATAGAATTGATAAAAGGTAATTAACTGGGTGCTTGTAAGATAAAAGTTCTGATGTCTAACTTCATGGTTTAAATGAAACACTTGAGTTGTACAGTCTCACGCTCACAAACATCCAGCCTGTACTGAACAATGTAATCTTATTTTAGTTTGCAATCTTATTCAACACCAGGCTATTCTACAGCATTCCCATTGATGCCACTGGATCATATCTCCCCTTCAGTGGGTTGCCACCTATGGGCACATTGACAGGGTCAACACCTCTCAGTTGCAGAGTTGACAAAATATCAAAGGCTTATCCCCACTGTATCCCGCTCACTTTCCTTCACCTCTGTTAATTTGAGCCTGACCAGGTTCTATTTCAAATGAAATGCAAGGGAACATTCCAGGTAGAGGTGTAGGAAGCAGTGGCAGGTGGGACTGGCAGGACTGACCCAGTCTCTCAACCTCTGGCCATTGTACAAACCAGAACGCTCACATGCCCATTTGATCCGATCATCACTAACCTATCTGTCTCATTCCTTGCCAGTGATCTTTCCCAGAGTTTACATAGCAGGACAAGAATAATTTGTAGATTTGAACTCAAGGCACCAATGATTAAGAAATCAGCTGGTCCCAGATGTCAGAAAGAGAATAAATGCATTTCATAACGCACTGGGTTACAGAGAACATGTTTAACTAAAGTTATCCCTTGCCCTGATCCACAAAGTGCTGTTTGGTTAGGCAGGTATCTCTTTGGACAAGGCCATCATTTCAACATCCACGACCCATGAGCAGAATCATCCAGAACTCTTCCCGCCAGCAGCGACAGGGAGCTGAAGAACTCGGAGAAGCCCTAGTAACGGAGGTTTGTCTGATTAATACGGATGGTGAGGAATGGCTGCAGGATAGTACTCAGGCACTGTAGGAATACCAGGGTCACTGTAAATGTCAGAGACCATTAGTCGCTCAGTGTGTGAAGTCGTTCTAGGATCATTAGAACACATTACTATCCTCAATTATCATGACTTTCTGCAGCAAAACTGCTGAAGTAGATATCTTGTGTAAAACTGCCATCAGTGTTTGGTTGGGAATGCTGAGTATTCACATCGATGAATCATCTGAGCAAGCTCATGGGGAGGGTAGAAGAAGGAAAGAGCTCCTCACCACAAATGCCAAACATTCATTCTACAGCAGGAGATAGGATGAAATAATTCCCATCTCACTTCACAAACTGGTCAACATGTTAACAAGTGGACAACATTTCAGGTCAAATTCAGTGCAATCACAGCAGCAACCTTTCAGGCAATGCAAATGTTTTACTACTTTGACTACTAACAGAATAAAAGGATTTAAGTGAGTGAGTGACGCTCAGAGACACTGACAGGTTTCCTGCACTCTGACTGCAGTTACATCTACCACTTCACAAAGCTGGAAGGAAAGGTCAATAAAGCCAGGCTCTGACTCCAGCGGTGAAACAGCCACAGGAATCTCCTGGCAGTAGGAGACGAGAGAGCGGTCACTCTGCTGCAAGGAGTACAGGCAGTCAGGTGGGAAGGGAATAATTGCAGCCGATCTGTGGGGTGCAGAGAAGTATAAAGGTTTATATTTTGGTGGGAAGCATGGGAAGGGGCAATCCAAATGAGGGCAGAGTTCTAAATAAGTACAGGAACAGAAAGATGTGAGATGTACATGCACAAGTGTTGTAGGTTGAGATGCGACCCTGGGCATTAACAATAAAGGTGAATATTAAACTACAGCTCCAGCAAGAGATTTACCAAAGGCATGGATAAGGGTTAGTTGTGGAAAGACAGGAGAGGCTGAAGCTCTCCTTGGAACAGAAATACTCATGACTGTTCTACAGGCAGCATCTTAAATCACGAACGTCAGAGAGAAACTGTTTTATTGGCAAGCACTCAGGCGCAAAGTGTGGTGATGGACAAGAGAACCAAATGACACAAGGATTTTACAGTGGTGGTTGTGGAAGCACTTCCAGGGTCAGTGGATGCAGATTCAGTGTAATGTTCAAAAGGGTTTGGACAGAGGGAATGTGATGGAGCTTTGCCAGAGACTCAGGCACTGTCAACGGAAGACAAGGATAGGTTGGGCCAGTACAGAGTTCAGTGCAGGCGATGATCTTAAAGGTACATACCAATTCTGATGGTGCCTGACAGGGGAGATGCTGGAATGACGTTTTCCCCATGACTTTGGTTTGCACGTCCAGGTATTGTCATCTGTAAGTAACAGCCCAGTCATTTGTGACTCGGTGCAGGAGATGCTTTTCACCCATATAGTGGGTGGAGACCATCACTGTTGTGTTCAGGACAGAGAAGATTAGATTTTTGGATATTCAGGGAATGAGGGAGAGCAGGATAGTGCAACATGGTGGTGTTGATCAGCCTTGTCCTAAAGAACAAAAGGCGACTTCTGACATTCCAAGTTCTGGTATCATCATCTGATCAAATTAACCTGCAAATTACAATAATAAGTCTGGAAGAAACAATAAATATTAGCTGGTTTGTCAGCTTCTTGCAAATATGAAAAGCCATTCCTTCACCATTTTCCATGTTAAACTGTGGCCTGAGGATAGCAAACACAGCCCTAGTCTGCAGGCAAGAGGTGACAAGTGGTACTATCACCTGTGGGGGGACTCTATAGTCTAAACTATCCAAGCATTAATGATAAATCCCATCTCAAAGTCAATAAGAACTACTGAATTCTATAAATGATGGTTTAGATAACATTTTATATTGCAAATAGTGTATTCTAATAAACTACGTAAGTTTGTAAACATTACAAGTGGTTGTCGAGTGTTTTTTCTGAGTACATTCAGTCTGACAATGAATACTGCTTGTCCGTCGAGGTCCACAAAGCCACAGCTAGCAAACGGCAGCTCAAAGGGAAATCGGTTACACTCACAATGCAATCAATGTTGCTCCAAATGTTGTTTTGTTTCTTTAGGAACAGATACTTTGTGCACTTCATGGTGACATTGTAGAATGAGAATGCATTTTTAAAGTTTCTCCAGAATTCCTACACCTCTTTAGTGTTTCCTCAGACAAGTGCAAAACCAGAGTTCCCTGAAATAAAACCGAGCGAGAAACACACTAGAGGGATTCCTCACACGAACATATCAACGAGGAATGCAGAGAAAAACTTCTTCTAAACACCTCAAATGCCAATCTTTGTCACTCACTGGCTCCATCATTTAAAATATTCATCTCAATGTGGAAAAAAAGAGATTATTTGGAATGTAGCAGCAGTACGTCCTGTGGGCTTGTTGTTCCCTCACATCACCATCCTAAACTGTGCCTGGCCTAACCCCAACCCCACCCCAACAGTGCCCTACCATCCTCTAAACTGTGCCTGGCCTAACCCCAACCCCACCCCAACAGTGCCCTACCACCCTCTAAACTGTGCCTGGCCTAACCCCAACCCCATCCCAACAGTGCCCGACCATCCTAAACTGTGCCTGGCCTAACCCCAACCCCACCCCAACAGTGCCCGACCATCCTAAACTGTGCCTGGCCTAACCCCAAACCCACCCCAACAGTGCCCGACCATCCTAACCTGGGCCTGGCCTAACCTAACCCCACCCCAACAGTGCCCTACCATCCTCTAAACTGTGCCTGGCCTAACCTAACCCCCCCCCCAACAGTGCCCTACCACCCTCTAAACTGTGCCTGAACCTAACCCTAACCCCACTCAAACTGTGCTCGACACCCTCTAAACCATGCCTGGCCTAACTTAACCCCACTCAAACTGTGCTCGACACCCTCTAAACTGTGCCTGGCCTAACCCTAACCCCACCCCAACAGTGCCCTACCACCCTCTAAACCATGCCTGGCCCAACTTAACCCAATCCCAACAGTGCCCCACCACCCTCTAAACTGTGCCTGCCTGAACCTAACCCTAACCCCACCCAAACAGTGCCCTACCACCCTCTAAACTGTGCCTGAACCTAACCCTAACCCCACCCCAACAGTGCCCTACCACCCTCTAAACTGTGCCTGAACCTAACCCTAACCCCACCAAACTGTGCTCGACACCCACTCTACACCATACCTGACCCCACCGCTAAACCCGACCTGACTCCCACCCGATACTGTGCCCACCCTTCACCCTAAACCCAAGCCTGATACCACCATGAACCACATCATACACTCACTGAAACCCTGCCTAACCTGCACAGCCAGGCACAGATCCCATTACGGGGGGGGGGGGGGGGGGGGGGGGGGGTGGCTTGCTTCCCTGCCCACAACAAACAGGATTCCTAACTGCTGGAGTCGACATATTGCAGCAAATGAAAAGCACAATTTCAAGTAGTGACTTGCCATGAGTCATACATACGGCCAACTATCAAGGCCTTGGCCCCTTCACACTTACATCTGGCTTGTATTGGCTACACACATCTTGTATACAAAACCAGTTATTTCCATAATCTTTTGTTTGTCCAACAAACCAATTGGTTAGGGCAGATTACTACTTATCCAATTAATCTCTTCAATAATCTTGGTCTGGAAAGTGGCCAACTATATTCATTTGGTACTGCACCGTTGACATTGCATTCAAAGAATGAAAACATTGGAAACCAAATGCGTGCCCTTCGGCTCTGCTGATAAGCTCGAGTGTTGGCTAGTGTGTGGTAATACAAAAAGAGCCTTGTGGTGATATAAAATGCAATGAAGACATCGATTGAGTAATGTTCGTGTGCAGCAAGGATGAAGAAGATTCCAAACAGGTTCATTACCCAAGACAAGGTGTGCAAGAAGTTCCAGCTTCTTGGTGTATCTAAATGGGGGTGCAAAGGAAAGGTTACATGTTAGGTTGAGTTTTCAGTTTCAGCTCAGTGACCAAGACTAGTATCCCCAAAACAGAAACAAATATAGTAGGAAAATTACATGAATGATTGACTGTAACTAAAAACTAAGCTGCACCTCGAATTACACAAACGGAGGAGACTCTCAGTGCCTTTGTGGTTCATTAAATTATCTCACCTGGTCCAATCTCACCCTATCTCAGAACCCTGTAAATATTTTCCCAACAAGTGCTTTTTCAATTTCTTAGCCACCGACTGCAGCCTGTTTAAACGGCTTCAGGACTCTCACATCACTCACACCCCCACCTGCCCTAATCTACCCAGCACCGGGGGGGGGGGGGGGGGGGGGGGGCACTTTCCCTTAACCTACAAGGCAGGAATTTACAATTGGATTCAGAGTGCATACACCAGAATGCAAAGATCAGCTGAAAAAAATATAAAACGTACACTGGTAGGTTTTCAGAAGCAGAGTAAAATTACTTCATTAAAAGTGCCTCAATATTTGTATTCAAGGGTGGTACAATGTCCCTGCACTCTAAACTGGGACAGAAATAGACAATAGGTGCAGGAGTAGGCCATTCGGCCCTTCGAGCCAGCACCGCCATTCAATGTGACAAAACTTTCCCATCGCTGCACTTTCCCATCACCAACTCTAGGATCAGATCCTGGCCCAACTCCAGAGAATAGAATAGTATGCCTTTTATTGTCATTTAAACAGCTTGGTTTGAACAAAATTGCATTTTCTACAGTCTTACATTACAAAAAAACCCAAGACCCACACTTAACACAGTTTACATAAACATCCATCACAGTGAATCTCAAACACCTCCTCACTGTGATGGAAGGCAAAAGTCTTATCTCTTCTCTTGTTCTTCTCCCGCAGTCCAGCAGTCCAACTGCAGCGTCGAGGTGAACTGGGGCTCCCGATGTTAAAGCCCCCGGTGGGCGCTGTTGGGCCCCGCTCCGTGTCCTTTAAACCCCGCGATTCCGGTGGGAGAAGTTGCCATTGCAGGAGCTCCAAAAAGCGGTCTCCCACCAAGGACCTGTGAGCTCCCGATGTCACCGTCCACAGGGCTTGCGGCCAGAATCTCCGAAGCTCCGGTCGGGTCGCAGCCGCGCGCCACCACAGCTCTCCCCGCTCCGAAGTCGGCCAGCTACGCGATGTCAGGTCGGGTCCCCGTACAGGGAAGAGATTAACGGTTTCCCCCACCACCCCCCCCCAACCCCCACATATACACAGCTAAAGAAAAATAATAAAAACTAGAGTCAAGACATACACTTAACAAGACAAAAATAAAAAAAGACAGACGGACTGTAGTAGAACCTCTGCCGATAGGCGTCACCATACCACTGAGGGGACAAACCCACTCCAACCTCACGTTTACCATCTCATGAAGTCATGCATTGTCAAATGTAGACTTTCCAAAATGCTGAGATTCTGCTGCGCTAATTGGGCACTTGCTTAACCGGGCAGTAGGCAACTAAACTGCAAATTTAAAGCTGATGACATATTCCATACATTAACATCATGTTTGTAAAAGCCACAGATATCGATATGACAAAGGCAGTTAGAGTTTCAACAGGCAGCCAAGTCCACAACTGCATGGCTCCTGGTCTCAATCAGCAACAACAGAACAAGAAATGTTATAGAATTTCTTCCCTGATAAATCATACAGAACAACAGAATGAAGTGCTGAGTGCAGTATATGCCACTGACTGGTGACCTTCCCCCTGCACACGAGTGTGAATCACTGACAAGTCATTGCACCCAGTTCTTGGAATTACTGTAATCTAATTGATGTTTGAGAGTTCAAACGTGATTTATTGGTTCAGTAAAATGATGACAACCAAACTAAAGCAAGCTATATGACAGATTCTGCAATAACTAGGTAGAAGTTACATGGATATGCTCAGGTTGTCACCACTGATTTGTGGTGTGTTTAGAACTGCACAAGCATCCTCCCACTTCACCAGCTAACTGCTTCATAATCATTCCTTTCATACCTTCTTATTTGCCAAACTTGATTGTGGACAATTTTGAGAAATGAATTGATAGACAAATGTATTCATTTTATTCAGGGAATATGACAAAACAAATACTTTATTGCCACTATTGCACAGGAACTCGTGAAACATATCCTGTCTTAACTCTTACAATTGGTGGATACCAATATTTACAGACAACAAGGTCTGTTAGAATTCTCTTATTCTGGGAAGTATATCTATAGTTCAATAAACACACGATGATAAAGAGGATTTTAGATAGGCACATAGAAGAGAGGGATATGGATCAAGTACAGGCAGTTGAGATCAGTTTAACTTGTCATCAAGTTCAGCACAAACATTGTGGGCCGTAGGGCCCCTATGGAAGCTGTACTGTTCTATGTTCTCATTTTATGGAGTCTCTTTAAAGAATCTTTCGTCATTGACACAAATCCAACATGTGACCTTCCTACTTAAACGGAAGCGTTTTGCACAATAGTGTGAATCACTGCGACAGTGATCACTCCCCGTTCCTTATAATGGTCTTTGAGTCTGACAGTGACCTAATGAAGGTGAAGTTTAATGCTTACATTCTGTAACAAAGAAGTTGAGCATGGTGATGACAACAGTGTGGCCACTGAACATGTAGTCTCCACAGGTATGGACACCTGTTAGTGTCATTCCAAAACCACTCCAAATCGCCAGTGCTCTTTGGAACTTGGCCCACTGGTCTCCATACAACTGAAAAAGAAAATACACTTGCTGAGCAAAGATGGCTGAGCTTCCTGTCAGAGTTGCAGCAGAACTATTAACATGCCTGTAACATGGTTGTGGTCATCTTACAGAGGCCTGGACTTCAGCAGTGGGGGATTCAAATGTAGTTCATTCATCTGCAATAAAGGTGGTGACTGAAAATACCAGATTCCCGCGAGCATCATCTGTTCACTACCTTCATCAGTGCGGGAATCATCACACACCAGAGGGACAGCACTATGGGACACTCACGGGGCAGTTAGCAACACAGTAAATCAGGCCTCAACAATGATGCCCATTTCCTGTACGAGAAGATGAAAAATGATACCAGTGCATCACAACAAATGTGTCAAATAAATATGTGTTTAAGAAGGAACTGCAGATGCTGGAGAATCGAAGGTACACAAAAAAGCTGGAGAAACTCAGCGGGTGCAGCAGCATCTATGGAGCGAAGGAAATAGGCAACGTTTCGGGCCGAAACCTGAAGAAGGTCTGAAGAAGGGTTTCGGCCCGAAACGTTGCCTATTTCCTTCGCTCCATAGATGCTGCTGCACCCGCTGAGTTTGTCAAATAAATATGATGTGGGGGGAGTGGCGGGGTGAGGGAGGGGCGGGGTGAGGGAGCGGGGGCAGGGCCAGAGAGGGGCGGGGGGGGGGGGGGGTCGGGGCAGTGGGGGGGGAAAGAGGAGGTGACTGGCCACTTACACCTGAGCTTTAAATATTCGTCAAGCAAACTGCAGGTGCCTGTTCCATGTATATCAGTGTTCGGAATATTTGTTCTTTTTTGAATGCCCAAAACTTTATTCTTCACATTCAGCATTTCAAATATTGTAGAAATGTGAACTTTCCATTAATGTAGTGAACAAAATTAATTGCAGTTTTAAAAGCTAAATTTAAAAAAACAGTAAAGCAGACTTTAAAACAAGATAATGCATGGCCAGCCCAAGGAGAGGCGGGATGATTTGTACAAACGTACCTTCCCAGAGCACTGTAGATGGTGGCCAGGTACAGAGAGGGAGGTGACAAACATAGTTACACAGCGCAGCAAGAACACTGTCCCCATCAGACTACACATGCGGCGAAGCAGGATGGACCTAACCAAAACACCAACAAATATCAGCGTTACACTTTGTAATTCATTCCCATTTCATCATTACACTCAAAGCTTCTTGTTCAATTGAATTGAATTGATTGAAAGATACAGCAGGGAATCTTCAGCAGTACCTGGTTGAGATAAACAATTTAGTACAGAGGGCATCAGGTTACATACAATGACGTGGTTTTTAAGAAGCATTGTTGGAGTGTTTGGTTTCACACAATAAATCCAAAGCAATATTTTCAGAAAATTACTATTCAACACTCTACAGAGCAAGTGCAAAATGCACAATCTCAGCTGGTCAACTAACAAAACATCTGCATTTCATTGGAAAATAAACAGGCACTTCCATTTGCAAGAATAAAGTTTTAGAGCTTCATTGGAATTAAAATGGATACTTTTCCAAAGATTATTTGGTGTTTCTTTAATATCCTCAGTCTCACAAAGCAATGGAAAATAATAAGGGCCTTGACAGGAAACGCCACCCATTCCATCTCTCCAGAAATGCTGCCTGAGTAACTCCGGCTTTTTGTGTCTATCTTCAGTGAAAATACATGGTTTAAGTTTGTCACATTAAGCTGTGTTTTTTTAAATGAGAGCTCTAAATCTCGAGCACCAAATGTAATTGTCACACATACCTGTGTTTGTGAAGTAGCAGCAGTAACAACCAGATAATGCAAAGCACAACACCACACACCTCAGCCATCGCAAAAGCCCATGGAATCCTTGGAACACTGTCAACAGAAACAACACAACACAACAACGTGTAAATGTATTTAGAAAGGTATCTACCTGGAGATGCAGTGTTTGGCATCATTTGATCTTTACTGGGAAGTTATTGATTAGTTGCACAACGTGCCCAAAGAGACACAAGAAACTGCAGATGTTGGTTTACAAAAAAACACACAAAGTGCTGGAATAAGTCAATGGGTCAGGCAGCATCTCTAGAGAAGATGTCTCCGGCCCTTCTTCAGACTCACGATATTTTGGGTCAGGCCATTTTTTCAGTTTGAAGAAGTGTCCAAGCCAAAATATCACCTGTCCATATTCTCCAGAGATGCTGCCTGACCCGTGGAGTTACTCCAGCACTTTGTGTCTTTTTTTGTGCCCAAAGGAAATACACTTTCCATGTACAAGCCCCATTCACCACTTTACCATGAGTTTTAACTAACAAAGAAAACAGAAGTGAAGTAATTGAAGGTCAGAACACATCCCTATCCTCAGGGACTTCATCAGAGAAATCCATGCAGATGCTTCAGTTCAACAGTAGAATTTGGAGATAAGCCAGAAGCAGCAGCAGAAAGGGAACTCAGAATTCCAGCAAAGGATTTTGCTGTGTCATACAAGATTAGATTAAGCATACAATGCTGATATCATGGTGAAATGAATGAATTATGCAGTCATATTTTGTGGCTACTCATAGAACATGGAACAGTGCTTCAAGAGTTCAAGTTCAAATTTATTTGTCACATGCACCATAATGTGCAATGAAATTAATTTACCATGCGGCGTTACAATTAAAAAGGACATAATATACAACATAATTCAACACAGACATCCACCACAGCATTCCTCACTGTGATGGAAGGCAATACAGTTCAGACAGTCCTCCTCCTCCTCCTCCCTTGTTCACCCGTGGTCGAGGCCCTGACCCTCCGTAGTCGCCACTCAGGATGTGTCCCACAATGTTTGTGCCAAACATGATGTCTGGCTGAACTTAAGATTCCTCTATTGCTGTAATCTGATAGGAACCCACAATTCCAGATCATTAGTCCGAACTTCTGTATTACTCTTTCAGTTAGGCCACAGAAAGCTGTTTCCATGCTGTATGACGAGATGCTTCCAGATAGGATGCTTTCTACAGTGCGTCAACATTAATTGTTGTGTCATTGGATACATGCTGAATGTCCTTGGCTTTCTGAGGAAGTAGAGTCAATAGTCAATAGTGTACTTTAGCTGTTGCATCAGGACAAATTGTTGGTGATATTTACACTTAGGAAGTTGAAGCTTTCGATCATCTCCACCAGCGCCATTGATGCAAACTGGGGCATATATTCCACCCTGCTTCCTGAAGTCAGTTTTACTGATATTGATGGAGAGGTTGTTGTCTTGACACTATGCTAGGAAACTTTCTCTTTCCTGACTCATCATTGTTTAAGATTCAGCTCATTATAGTGGTGTCAACTTAATGGAGTTAGGATAGAATTATGCCACACAGACCCAAGTATATAATTAGTATTATAAGGTGCTGAGAACGCAGCTTTGTAGGACATCAGTATTGAGAATTATTGGGAAAAATATGTTTTACCTCCCCTTGATCAAGAGGTCAAGCACCCAGTTACAGAGGAGCGTGCTGAATCCAAGGTTCAGGAGTTTGGAGATGAATTTGGTTGGAATGATCATGTTGAAGTGGACCTATAGACAATAAATAAGAATCTGACATAGGTGTTATCCAGATGTTCCAAGGTTTAGGGCCAGGGAAATGCCACCGGCCTGGTAGGCTAATATGCAATTGATCACACTGGTCAGGGAGTCTGGAATTAACATGCACCAAGACTAGTCTCTCGAAGCACTTCATGATGGTAGATATTAGATCCAACAGGTGGTGGTCATTAAGGTATGTGGGCTTGCTTCTCGTTGGTACTGGGATGATGGTGGTATTCTTAAAATAACTGGGAACCTAAGATTGGAGTTGAAAAAGGTGAAAGATATTCATGAATACTCCCGCCAGTGGGACTGCTCAGAACCGAGAAAGTCATCTGGGCCTGTTGTTTTCTGTGGATTCTCTCTCAGGAGGGCCAAGGATCTATGCCGAGATCTGTTGTTTGTGATATACATACTCAACTTAGACATAAATGTAGATAGACACAAAAAGCTGGAGTAACTCAGCGGGCCAGGCAGTATCTCTGGAGATGGGTTGATTAGTAGGTTTGCAGGCAACATCAAAATTGGCAGAGCTGTGTACAATGATGAGGCTGTCAATATACAGCGGGATACAGATCAGCTCCAGACACATCAGTAGAACACATATCTTCATCCATCCTTCCCACCTCTCCAAAATGCCACCTTCAATAATCCTGGGAATTCCGCTATACTCCTCAATCACTGCAACATGTTCTCCAATTCCAATGACTGGTGAAAGATCTTCCCTTTCAAGCAGCCAGACCAAACGTTTAGCAACCCACTTACACTTCTTTCACTTTAACGCAGTATCTCTATGAAAGATCGAAATAACTCACAGGGCGGGCAAACATTAGGTTGAAACACCTGCATTCAGTCCACAAGCTTCTCATGACTCATCACTGTCCCATTCATTTCAATTTAATGGAACAGAATATTTAAGAGGGAGTTAGATGTGGCCCTTGTGGCTAAGGGGATCAGAGGGTATGGAGAGAAGGCAGGTACGGGATACTGAGTTGGATGATCAGCCATGATCATATTGAATGGCGGTGCAGACTCGAAGGGCCGAATGGCCTACTCCTGCACCTAATTTCTATGTTTCTATGAATTACATTCATGGGCTCTGAACTCTGACAGACTTCTACAGATGCACCATAGAAAGTATTTTATCAGGATACATCACAGCTTGGTTTGGGAACAGCTCCATCCAAGACCCCAAGAAATTGTAGCAAATTTTTGACACAGCCCAGACCATCACACAAACCAACCTCCCTTCTATTGACTCGATTTATACCTCACGCTGCCTCGGCAAAGCTAGCAGCATAATCAAGGACCAGTCGCACCCTGGCCACTCCCTCATCTTCCTTCTCCCATCAGGCAAAAAGTATAGGTGTGAAAACGCTCACCAACAGCTTCAACCTAGCTGTTATCAGGCAACTGAAGTATCCTACTACAACCAGAGAGCAGTGCAGAACTACAATCTAACTCTTTGATGACCCTTGGACTATCCTTGATCGGACATCCCTGGCTTTACCTTGCACTACACTTTATTCCCTTATCATGAATCTATACACTGTAAATTGGTTGGTTGTAATCATGTATTGTCTTTCTGCTGACTGGTTATAATGCAACAAAAGCTTTTCATTGTACCTCGGAACACGTGACAATAAACTAAACTAAAACTGATGATAGGCAAAATCTCCATTCATAATAATGGTAACATTGATTGTATGATCCACAAAACCACAATAAGTTTAATCTGTGTACTACACAGCGGTTCAGGTAAAGTCCATACAAATTAACACAATGTACCACCTCACAGAATTGGACATCCCAGGTTGGTGACATCATTGCCTGTTGTTGATATGCAACTCAAAAGGTTGCCAGTTAACAACTATATACTGGCATGGAAATCTCCGGGAACACACACACACACACACCGACTGACCCACAGACAGCCACAGGCAGACACCCTAACTCAATAATTCGGCAACGTAGAGCCTTTAGCCAGCATTTGGAATGTCTCCAGATATTACTGTTAAACAGATAGTTTGGGAATATCTACCAGTTAAACATTCAGAAACGTAAAAGCTAATATAATTTGATTTAAACACTCAAAGCCAATTAAACAGATTAAAGCTAACTCAATTAATTTAAAAGACACATCACCTGAAAGTTGCCCCTTAGCTATTCCTACCCCGTGAAATGAATGGATTCACTGAACCCAAGGCATGTTGACTGAAGCCCAATGGAGTGCTGTTGGCATATCATCAGTGACCCCTTCTGAGGAAGCTTGGGACTTCACTGTTCACACGTGCTTCCTGACAGAGGTAAATCCAGGATATCATCCTGAATTATATAGGTCTTGTAATAAAACCCATTTGACTAACTTGCTTCCAATAGTTTTGCATCAACGACATATTTAAAGTTAGTTAAGTTTAGTCATCATTCAGTTTTTAAACTGACCAGTAACCAATAAAAGGAATTGTTGGGAAGTACACAAAAATGCTGGAAAAACTCAGCGGGTGCAGCAGCATCTATGGAGCGAAGGAAATAGGCAACGTTTCAGGCCGAAACCCATCTTCTGGTCTGAAGAAGGGTTTCCATTGTTGGGAAGCAGTTAGTACCTTTGAATGCTACAAGCTATGCAACAGCTCTTAAAACTTTGAAGCTTCAGAGTTTTATGCACATGATTACCAGCGCTAGTCACATGGTCCTTGAAATTCCAATGCGTGTCCTTTATGGTTTTTGTGGTATTTCATAGTTTGCTCTTAGGACAGGAGAATTTCAAAAGGGCATAATAGATATTTAACAATATGTATCCAATATATTTTCCATGTACATCTTTTTTAACATGCAAATGTTCCATAATTTTCACAAATGGTCCCCCACTAAACATTCGAACATCGACTTCCTGAAAATTAGCGGCCAGAATACGAATGCACAAGGTTCATCATCTGTTGTGAACAGACATGTATAACCACCAAAAACACAGTCGATTCTCAAATGCTTTTTGGAATGCAAAAGACCAAAATGTAGGAAATCTGGAAAATTGCCAGGGCAGAACAGTGGTCAAGCTGTTAGAGCTGCTGCCTCACAGCACCAGACCCAGGTTCGATCCTGACATCTGGTGCTGTCTGTATGGAGTTTGCACGTTCTCCTTCTGACCACGAGGGTTTCCTCCCACATCCCAAAGACCTGCAGGTTTGTAAATTGCCACAAATGTGTAGGAAGCGGATGAAAAAGTGGGATCACCTAGAACTAGTGTGAACAGTTGGCATAGACTTGTTGGGCATAAGAACCCGGTTCCATACTGCATCTCTAAACTAAACTAAGCTTTAATTTCCAAAGATCCGCAGTGCGGCTTTGGCATTGTAAAAATGAGAGAAGCAGTCTGATCCCCACTGCACGAAACAGTGCTCACCAAATGGTGCCTGGCTTGGGTTTAGCAAATCACCAGACAGGAAGCAATGATTAGGACTGTGATTGTCAGAGCAGCAGGTGAAGAGTGCCCAGTCACTCCACATCACTCTGCAGAACAGCAGCTTATACAAATATGGAGAAATTAAATACACTGATTACAGGCATGCTTTCTGTCTGCATACCGTTGTAAAACAGGGAGAGAATTGCAAGAGAAATGCATTTAACATTAATTTAGTTTACATAAAATGCACACAGAGGGTGTTATATGGAAAGAGCTTCCAGACAAAGTGGTTGACACAGGTACAATAATATTTAAAGACACTAGGACAGGTTCATGGAAAATATAGATTTAGAGGGGTATGGATCAAATATGGACAAATGGGACTAGCATTGAACCTTGGTCTGTAAGAATGGATTGAGCTGACATGCTGTACAATTCTACAATGATTTAATAGATTAGAGATTGAAAAGCTACAAAAAAAATCAGAGCCTGCTGGGAACAGATTTGCCAGGATGCTTCAGGAGCCCAAACCACAGGTGCTTCATTTTGATGAGGTAACCCACGTTCCCCAATAACTCCAGCATGCCTCCTACTCACTTGCATATACTTTATCATCACATTATGTAATGCTTACCTATCCAGGAATATGTCTGGTAGAGGTGGATAGGTTTGCATGTCAGGGACACGTTCGTGAACTATTACCATCACAATCGATGTAAACCCGA
Source organism: Leucoraja erinaceus (assembly GCF_028641065.1). NCBI lineage: Eukaryota > Metazoa > Chordata > Chondrichthyes > Rajiformes > Rajidae > Leucoraja > Leucoraja erinaceus. The sequence continues at coordinate 361,317 of NC_073410.1, read as the reverse complement.
AGACTATAAACACATAAATAGAACTCAAAATAGTCTTCCAGTATTCGGGGTCAAGTCTTCGTGTTTGATGTTTGTGGTATTTACCATTCTGAAATTGTTCACTATTCGTGTCTCCAACTGAACCACCACTGTTCCCAAAGTGTTCCACGCCATTGCACTGGCAGTCCATGCCTTGTGAAGTGTTTGTGGCACATGTAACATTACCAGGACAATCGTCACTGGTGTAACCCATCTCTGTCAGGACATCTTTGTGCTGTTTTTGCAGTTTCCGAATAGATACCATTAACCTTTTAATATCACCCAACACTTTCAGTTCTAAAGGTGGGCAGCGTAAATCATATTCAGTCAAAGTTAACAGGGCGACACCATCCAGTCTGTGCTTATTACACAGAAGATCGACATAATCGCTGAAGCCTTCCTCCTTTAGCCACTTGGCAACATGTTTGCTGCTCCAGCGTCTGATATTAAACTGGATTCCCATCATGGTTTAACTGGAAAAAAACAAACAAAAGGTCTTCATTGTGTGGAATTACACATCTGATTTAGCAGAATTTAGTCGAGTGAAAAAATACTTCAAATAATATTACATATACTTAGATATTACACATGTGAAGGTTCCTCATTTACATAAATACTTCAAATTAAGACGTGGTTTGTTCCTTAGGGTCTAGGCCTTTCAAGGATAGAATGTTTTGTACTATAAAGTGAATTCACACTGGATGCCACAAGATTGTGGTAATCTCCCTTGCTTGATTGAAAGAAAAACAATCCCACTGTTGGCTACATCGCAACAGACAGCCACAATAAAGCTGAAGCACAGAGAACATAGACATGGAATATAGAACAGGATTGGGCCCTTCGGCCCACAATGATTGTTCTGAGTTTGAAGTTAAACTGATTTCATCTGCCGATACAATGATCTATATCCTTCTATTCATTTCACTTCCAAGTGACTATCTAAACGTATCTTAAACACCACTATCGTATCTGCCTCCACCACCACCTTTGTCAATGTGTTCCAGGTCTCCACAACTCTCTGTAAAAAAAACTTGCCAGCGCATATCCATTAAACTTCTCCCTCTTATTTTATAGATATGCCCTCTAGTGTTGGAGATTTCCACCCTAAGGAAGAAAGGTTCTGACTAGCTACGCTATCCATGCTGCTCATAATTTTATATATTTCTTTCAAGTCTCCCCTCAACTTTCGACATTCCAGAGAAAACAATCCAAGTTTATCCAACTTCACCTTGTAGCTGAAACCCTCTAATCCAGGCAGCATTCTGGTAAACCTTCTCTACACCCTCTTCAAAGCCTCCATCCTTCCTCTAATGGGGCAAACAGAACTGCACGCAATATTCCAAATACGGCCTAACCAAGGTCTTACTTTGTTGCATCGTGGTTTCTTTAGTCTTATACTCATTGCCCCTAATAATGATGGCAAGCATACCGTACGCCTTCTTTACCACCCTACTTACTTGTGCTGCCATCTTCAGTGAGCTATGAATATGGACTTCCAAATGCCTTTGTGCATCAATACTGTTAAGAGTCTTGCCATTAACTATATGCTCCCTTTTCATTCAACCTCACACTTGCTTGGATTAAACTCCCCCTCAATAATGGGATAGATTCCATCAGGCCCTTATCCACCTAAATGCTCTTCAAGAGCCACAGCGCCACCTCGTACTGCACTAGAAATTTATATTTGGATTAGTTGAGAGATACAGCATAGAAACAGGCCCCTCGGCCTACCGAGTCCACGCTGACCAGTGATAATCCCTACACTAGTTCTATCCTAAATATTAGGGACAATTTACAGAAGTCAATTAATGCGCAAACCTACACGTCTTTGAAATGCAAAAGGAAACCGGAACACAGAGAAAATCCATGCAGTCACAGGGAGAACGTACAAACTCCGTACAGACAGCACCTAGGGTCAGGATCAAATCCAGGTCTCTGGCGCTGCAAGGCAGCAACTCTACCGCTGTGCCACTATGTCACCCTAATTCTCCATGCTGATCTCACTGCTCTCCAAGTCCTCCTCAGTGAATACAGATGCAACATACTTATTTACAACCTCATCTACAAGCATTGATACCTACACTCCTTTATCCGAGCGGCCCAACCTTCTCCCTAGTCACCCTCTTCTTTAACATACGTATAAAAAGCCTTTGGATTTTCCTTAATCCGACTTGCCAATGACTTTTCATCGCTCTTCTAATCGCCCGCTTGAGTTCTTTCCCACTCGCTTCATATTCCACATAAGCCCCGTCTAACACAACTTTCTTAAATCTGACATTCATTTATTTTTTCTTCCTGACCAAGTTTACAACCTCCTTGGTCATCCACGGTTCCCTTATGTCTGATGGGAGACTTGGCCAGGCTGGTTTCCGAATACAAGGTCCAGTATGGTCCCTCCACGAGTCAGATATCTACATACTGTGTAAGGAAACCTCTTGGATACACCTAAAACATTTGGCCCTGTCTAATCCTCTTGAACTAAGTACCAGTCAATATTGGGGACCAAATTAACATTTTAAAACCATTTCCCGCATCCCATTGAAATGACACACCCATTCCTGCTGCAAGCACTAAATCTAATTCGACCAGACATGCATTGAGCAAGATGATTAGTTGAGCTTAGAGATACAGCAAGTATCTCGGTCCTCAGCATGGATATAAGCTTATTGGCTCAGTGAGGCTACGCTGTCCATCGATCACCCGTTCACACTAGTTTCATGTTATCTCACTTTCCCATTCACACACTACATTGTAGGGGCAATTTACAGAGGCCAATTAACCTACAACATATAAACCTGCAATGCCTTCATGATGTGAGAGAAATCCAGAGCACCCGGAGGTTGTTATAGGGGGAACTTGCAATCTTCAAAAACACCACCCGAGGTCAGGATCGAACCAGGTCTCTAGCATTTGTGAAGTAGCAACTCTACCAGCTGTGTCACTGCATTTTACAATGAGTTCATATTTAATGGAACTCACCTTTGGATTTCTTTTTCCATAAACACTACCAAGTTTAAAATGCAAATATTTGTGTAAAAATATCCGAATGTACTACAAAAGCAATGCTAATTGTTTTTTAGTTAATCTAATTCAAAGCACTAAACAAAGAGTGAACAACATCTCTTGTATTAGTTTCTGTCGTTTATAACTCAGTCCAGCCCTGCTGAACAAGTAACCAACCATTCCTCAGTCACAAATATCATATGTTAAGCATTAGAAAATCAGTATTGTCCTGCAGCCAACAAAAATGTTATGGGGAAACAAGGCACTTAGATGCTGGTGCATAAAAAACAAAGTGCTGGAATAACTCGGTTTGACAGGCAGCATCTCTGGAGAGCCACATGGTCTACCCCAACACATTTCATACTTCCAAGATGGAGCGTAGATGACCTCATACTCTTCATATCACAAAGATTTCTACAGCTATCACTTGCCGACTCCTCTCTCACTTCAACCAATCTAACAACCGTCTCCAGACTCCTATATTCCATACTTCCAAGTCTCACTCATGTAAAGCTTGGATACATGTAAAGCTCACTGCCACCATCCTAATTACCAACATGGTATTGTTCAATTCCTGTGACTGGATAAACTGAGAGATTGGGAATTTGAAGGATTGAAACTAAACTGCTTCCATAGAAACATTTATATTTTAAAAATACAGTCAAGAGTTTGGGTCACATGATATGGCAATCCCAGTTGTACTTAGTCTGAAGAGTAAAGTTAAAGGAGCTTACCTGACCTTACGTACAGCTCAGCCTCCTCACTGAAGCCTCACAAGCTAAAGCTCAGCACTTCAGCCCAAATATCTTCAGTCTGAAGAAGGGTCTCGCCCATTCCTTCTCTCCAGAGATGCTGCCTGACCCGCTGAGTTACTCCAGCACTCTGTGATGCTGCCTGACCCGCTGAGTTACTCCAGCACTCTGTGATGCTGCCTGACCCGCTGAGTTACTCCAGCACTCTGTGATGCTGCCTGACCCGCTGAGTTACTCCAGTACTCTGTGTCGACACACAGCTAATCTCAATGCGACTGCTCTGAAATACTCGAGTGATTACTGTGGCAAAGATCTATATCCAATTAATTTCTTGCATTTATGCCAGAGGACAACCAGGTCAGCCTGAGAAATATGTTACTCTTACCAAAGAGTAGCAGTCACTAGCTTTATATAATCCAATTCCACCAATGAGAAACACACACAACTCTGACGATAGCCCACTTGACGAACTCTTGACTGTGCCTTTTAAATATAAATGTTGCTGAAGATGCAGTTTCGTTTCAATCCGACTTTTGCACCTGCACCTGTACATAAACCAGGATGACACAGCTAAACATGCTCTGTCAACTCTAACCTCTACCTTGCTTTCAGTAACTGCAAATCACTCCTGATTCACCCATTTCTGTCCAACTATTAAAGGCATCACTTCATTTGTTTCTAAATGTACATCTGTCATCTTGCAGAAAAAAGGATGTGCTATTTAGAAGCATAGTACATATTTTAATACAGAATTAACATTAGGTATTTGATCCAAGTAAAATTAATTAATTTGCAGGTTTTTAAATGAAAGTAGTTTAATTGAGGTAACATACAGTATTTCCAATCCTTTCTGATATCATAATGTAACTATAATCTTCATGTGAAGTTCATATCACATACTACTCAGCAGGGTGGTGAAAGTTGCCCAACGCATCACCGGTTCCTCGCTCCCCTCCATTGAGTCTGTCCAAAGCAAGCGTTGTCTGCGAAGGGCGCTCAGCATCGCCAAGGACTGCTCTCACCCCAACCATGGACTGTTTACCCTTCTACCATCCGGGAGGGGCTACAGGTCTCTCCGTTGCTGGACCAGCAGGTCCAGGAACAGCTTCTTCCCTGCGGCTGTCACACTACTCAACAATGTACCTCGGTGACTACCAATCACCCCCGCCCCCCCCCGGACACTCCTCCCACAGGAAAAACACTATGACTGTATGCATGTAAATAGATTTATTTATTGAAATCATATTCTATGTCGCTCTTCCAGGGAGATGCTAACTGCATTTCGTTGTCTCTGTACTGTACACTGACAATGACAATTAAAGTTGAATCTGAAATGCTACTAATATTTGCACAAAAGACAATGCAAAAGTGGGGCAATGGTGCAGCCAGCATCCCCTTACTCCTATCTCTCACAAAAACAATGCAATTCACTGTGGGGCACTATTTAACCACTGCCTAGAACCTCACATCACTCCACATCATCCAAACCCCTCCCGGTGGATTTAAACGGTGCCCAAAGTAGGATTGCCCTTCACTCAGTAGAAGGTAAGGGTACAAATTTAGGCAACAAAACTGTCTCACAATGTTGGTTTTGGTACTAAATAAAGGTAAGATTAAATTGAAACCAAGGCAGTCATAATCCACACAGAGATAGAACAATACCAGAGGTTGTGGGGAGACGTTAAAAGTGTATAAAATTATGAGAGGCATAGATAGGATAGACAATCAAAACATTTTTTTCCCCAGGATGGAAATATCAAATACTAGAGGGCATAACTTCAAGGTGACAGGGACAAAGTTTAAATGAGATGTGCAGGACAAGATTTTGTCTATGGTTAGCAGCTATTCACTGATGCAATCAGCTTTCAGTATGTTGATTGATATGCCACTCTCAGCCAGAACTGACAATGGTATTCAGTACTATTATATCAGAGGATTATTAAAGCACACACTGACTGTACTGTTTCAGCAACTCTGGCCACTTTGTTCCAAAGTCCCCTGGACACGTAATGTTCTAATCTGTGCCTAAATGACCTATATCTTCAAAATTCCTTCTGAGCAAAGGGCAAAAGATAACATTATCTATTGCACAAACACTTCTCAGCATCCTTTGTCCATTTAGCTCATGAAGGAATTTGTGGGACTTTGGAACAGATTGGAAAGGTTGCTAACACTAGGTGGTAGACAGGAGGAACCTCACATAGAGGTAGCTGGCTGTTGTTGTTGAATGTTTCAGCACCTCATCTCAGGAAGCTCACCCATCAGAAGTTCAGAAGCATTCAACTCCACTCTCAACGCCTAAGCAAATGAAAAAGCCAATGGCTGCCATGCAGTAAGACATCATTCAGACATGGGATATGTGACCAGAACATACAAACCAAGACTGCTGCAGATGGCAAGGTCCAACAAGAAAGTGTAACCACTTACCTTTGGCATTCAATAACATCACCATTGTAGAGCTCCCCTGGCATCAACAGCCTGGGGAGGGGCAATTGTCACCACTGATCAAAAGCTCGCCACATGGCATAAATACTGTGAGAGCATTTATAAGAGCAAGTCAGAGACTGTGTACTCTGCAGCACATGCCCTATCTACCTACTTTCCACTGCTACTTAATACAGCTCAAGCAATAATCAACAAGGTGGCAGCATCCAGGACATGCAGCTTGCTTGGCTAGTTGGCTGCTCACCATCCTTTATTTCTAGCTGCAGTGCACTGCTGTTACTCACTGAGGCTGCTCCGACAGCACCTTATAAACACGGTGACCTTCAGCACCACAAACAAGGGCTTCAAACACATGGGAACACCACCAACAGGATAAATCCCTCCAAGAAGCACACCATATTAAAAATATATCATTGATCATCACTGGATCAAAACCTAGAAACTCACAACCCAACAACATTACGAAGCATCTTCACCAGGTGAACTTCAACAGCTAAGGTGCTCACCACCATCATCCACTTACACAAGCACAATCATGGCTAGGCATTAATTGCTGGCATTGCCACTGATGGCCACATCCCATAGAATACCAGGAACGTTTGTGAAGTTAGGTTACATTTCATTTGATGGAAACATTGAAAAGCATATTTTAGCATATATTTTTCTAAGACTGACAATTTAAACCAGCGCATTAAAAGTCACAGGAAATGGCTGCGAATATTAGTAACTAGGACCTATTTTAAAAGCAATAATGACAAAGGTACTCTGCAGCAAATTATAATGAATCTCCATTCAAGGTTAGACTCATTCTTTGCAAACCAGTTCCCACCGCGCATTATTCTGTCACTAAATTTAAAGGTATCTGTAATATAAATGGAATGTACCAATTAAAATGCAGAAAAAATCTCAAAAATCCACTCAAAGATTAGTATCAACCTACAAATGCCATCCAACAGCAAGAACTGGTTTAGGGAAAGCATCATATATATTTTATAGTCAGATGATGTCAATGTTAATATTGTAGTCTTTATACAGAGTACAGTGTATATAACTTCATATGCACAATGGGGAAAGAATGTCAGAAGTAAACAGCAATTTCTGTGTGAAGCCCAAATGAACATTTCGTTGTCTCTGTACTGTACACTGACAATGACAATTAAAATTGAATCTGAAACTAAATCTGAACATGCCACATGCTGGAACAAATACACTGACTTGCTTGTAATAATTCTACAAAAATCCCTCCACATGTAGTCTCATGTGGCTTTCACTGTGTGGGTCTGAATGCATGGTGTGGATGGTCTATCTCATAGTTGCTGCAAGCCATGAATTGGTTCTTAGCATTTCTAGAAGCTATACATTAAAATATTCTTTTTTTTAAACTGGAAAACACCTTTTTACAAAAACTAGCCGAATTAAACCATATTTAATTATGACAAAAGTCAAACCTATTCCAGTCCTGCATGGGGTGCAACAATAAAACTGATCCAGTCACGAGTTTGAAAGTGACAGACTGATGAGAACATTGCCATTGAGTAAGCACTGACATACCACACCTTGAGTACGTGTTCATGAGTTGGTGCACTTGCTGTGCTGATAAATTGCAGCCTTTTTGCAAATTGACAGCATCAGCTACTTTTATGGCTGAGTACTTCATGCAAATGGCAGATCCTGCATGCAGTGTAAACATTATCCACCACAAATTTGTTTTTAAATACTTAACAATAAAATAGCATTGACAGCTGTAAGCAAAAGGCAAAAAAGCAGAACTTGAGGGCAGGAATCTCGTGGTTGAACCCAGTGCTTGTGCTAATGAAAGGAGGAATAGGATAGGACACATAAATGAGGCGGCTGAGGAGTTGGTGCAGGGGGCAGTGACTCAGATTTTTTGACCGTTCAGATTTCTGAGGCAGAGGTGACCTGTAAAAGAGCAATGAGTTGCACCTGAACAGGAGGAGGGGCTATGCTACAAGGGAGGGTTTAAACTAGATTAGCAGGGGGTTGGGATTCAAAGCAGTAGGAAGTCAGATGAGAGACTGGAGGTTGTTATTAAAGTCAAAACGAGCAAGTCCTGTTGACAAAACAGGTAGGAGCATAGCAGGGAGCAAAGGCTATTGGATTTATTTGCATTTACTTTAATACAAGAGGCCTGTCAAGCAAGACGGATGAACTCATGGCATGGACAGGTCTGTGGGACTTTAGATATTATAGCCAATACAGATACATAGCCAAGGGAGATAGACTGGCAGCTAAATGTTCCAGGGTTCAGGTGCTGCAGGCAGGACAGAGTTGAAGAGAGGAGGAAATGTTGTATTTTGATTTTATTAGAACATTACAACAAGTCCGAGGCAAAATTGCTGAGGGATCATCTAGTGAAGGGATGGAGCTGAGAAATAAAGCGATGATCACCTTGTTGGGATTGTACTGTAGGCCTCCAAATAGTCAATGAGAATTAGAAGAAAAATATACCAAGTAATTGCAGACAGCTGTAAGAACAACTGGGGTGTCACAGCAAGGGATTTTACCTTCATTAATATAAACTGGGACATGGGGTTAGATCAGGTGGAATTTATTAAATATGTTCAGGAAAGGTTTCCTCGGGCAATATAGAGAGGGTCCTACTAGGGAGAGGCAAATTCACTGGATATAAGACTGAGGGATAGGATATACGTGTTATTGGACAGATAGGGGCTGATTAGGGAGTCATCATGGCTTTGTGCATGAGAGACCCTGTTTCACAGATTTGATTTGAGTTTTTTTAACAAGTAACCAAGAAGGCTGATGGGCCCGGGTGGTAGATGCAGTAGATGGTATTGTATACAGTGAAGGATATTATCCAGAATTACATTGATTAGCTGGGTAAGTGGACAAAGTCAAAGGATCGTAGAGCACAGAAATGACCTTCAGGCCAACTTCTCCATGCCAACCAACATGCCCCATCTAAGCTTTATTCCAATTTGCCTGCAGTTGGTCCATATCCCTCTAAACCACTACTTAGATATTCCTGTCCAAGTGTCTTAATGCTATTATAATATCTGCCTCAATTATCCACTCTAGCAGCTCATTTCACCCTTGAAGTGAAAAAGGTTGCCTCTCCAGTTTGAATCAAATAAAGTTTAATTGAGATGAGCACAAGGCATTGCATTTTTATACGGCAATGCAGAATAGGACTTAATATAGTGAATAAGAAGGCTTTTGGCTTGCTGGCTTTCATCATTAAGGACATGAATATTGAAGTAGGACATTATGTTACAGTTGTACAAGACGCTGGTGAAGCAGTTGAGTTTTTTTTACCCAGGGTTGGGGAATGAAAACATATAGGGCATAGGTTTAAGGGGAGAGAGGAAAGATTTTATAGGAACCCAAGGGGCAACCTTTTCACTTAGAGAGTGGTGCGTATATGGAATATACATTTAACTGGAACAATATCGGAAAGGTTTAGGGGATATTAATGAAACATGGGCAATGAGACTAGCTTAGATGGGTGCCATGGTTACATGCAAGGATTGGGCATTGGGTTTAATTGGATAAGTATATACCTAAAGCAGTAAATCAGAGACCAAATTTCCTGCCAAGAGCAACTCCACAAAACCTTTCAGTTATCCACAAAGCAATGGTCAACAGTTTAGTTCCGAGATACAGCATGGAAACAGGCCCTTCACCCCCACCGAATCCTCACTGACCATTGATCATCCGTTCACACTAGTTCTACGTCATCCCACTTTCTCATCCACTCCTTACTTTAGGGGCAATTTACAATGGCCAATTAACCTACAAACCCACATGTCTTTAGGATGTGGGAGGAAACCCAAGTACCTGGAGGAAACCCACGTGGTCATAGGGAGAATATGCAAACTTCACAGTTAGCGCCCGAGGTCAGAATTAAACCTGTAAACCTAAAAGTTGTGTTAGGAAAACGTGTACAGTACCCAGCCACAAAGACTGAATGTTAAGTTCACCATTTTCACATTAACATCTTTTAGACAACATATATTGAGTATGAATTTTAATTCTAAATCTTTATTAGCACTCAAACATTGTGATTATAACCCAAATGTTTACTCGCGTAAGCAGCACCAAGGACACTCAAAACATATTTTTGAAACTGCCTTCTCAAATGAAAGCAATACCCAACACGTTTTGGTAAATAATTCACAAGATTATGTTTTGAAAATCAATTCTGCAGGTTACACCTATCTAGTCCAAACCAAGCTGGTTACATACTGATCTGTATCAAGCAGTGTTTTGGATTGCAAAAACGCATGATTACAAATTCACTGCTTAAACAACGTTCAAATTAACAAATACATTTTTACTGCCAGTAACAAATAAACAAAGCTTCAACTGTTGGCCTGAAATGACTGAACATTAACTGTCTTGCTCTTTGTCGAGGTGAAGTCAGCCCTGTGAGAGTTTCCAGTGTTTTTGTTTGTATTCAAAACCTCCAGTGCCCTCAGTATTTTGCTTTTGATAAGCCCCAACAACATCATCGAATATATCCCTGTAGTATTCACACGGTACATAAATAAAACACTTGCTAGGAACAATAAATAGCTGTAGCTTTTGATCAAAGGGTTAAATATTGAAAAGGTCGACCATTTATCTTTGATGCTGCCTGATTTGCTGAGTTTAATCAACATTTTTTGTTTCTGTGTTAACTCCTAAAACCTGTCTGCAGATACAAGAGACTGCTGGGTTCCTGTACATATCTGCCCGCTCCCTCTACAGATGCTGCCCGACTCACCCGTTGAGTTCCCCAGCACTTTGTTTTTTTCGGCTATAACGTGTGTGGCTGTCGGTATAAACATCGGGGAATAGGCTTCATGTTTAATTTACTTCAATTATAAATCAGGTCAGTGTTCCAGTTCCAGGATTCATTTCTGACAAAGATCAGTGAATGTCTTGAGCAATCACATTCGTGTCAAAGTCTCCGGCAATAAACACGAGCAACACGTCCACTCACACAGGGGAGTGACCACTCCACCACCCGGCCTGTCCGGAACCCTGCTCCCCCCCACACAGGGGAGTGACCACTCCACACCCGGCCTGTCCGGACCCTGCTGACCCCCCACACAGGGGAGTGACCACTCCACCACCGGCCTGTCCGGAACCCTGCTGACCCCCCACACAGGGGAGTGACCACTCCACACCCGGCCTGTCCGGAACCCTGCTGACCCCCCCCACCCACCCCAGGGGAGTCCTCGACCTCCCTTACCCGGCCTCCCCCCCCCCCCCCCCCCCCCCTGCTGACCCCCCACACGGCCGGTTCAGGAGGCCCGTGACCGCTCCACCACCGGCCTGTCCGGAACCCTGTTGACCCCCGTCCCCACACACATCCTCCCCACCCCTGCCCCCTCTAGTCCTCGACCCCCCTGGAGACACAGCCCCCCCTGCAGTACCCACTCCCCCCTGCCCCCCCCCCCCCCGTGGGCCAGCGCCCCCTGTCACTTACCCCACCGCCCCCTTCAGTGACCGGGCCCGTCACAGCGCTCCCTGCGTACTGGACCCAGCGCCCCCTCGTACCGGAGACACAGACAGCGCCCCCCCCGTACCCCCAGCCCCCCAGTACTGGAGCACAGCGCCCCCTGCAGTACTGGAGACACACAGCGCCCCCTGCAGTACTGGAGACACAGCAGCCCCCAGTACTGAGAGTACTGGAGACACAGCGCCCCGCCCCAGTACCGGAGAGACACAGCGCCCCCTGCAGTACTGGAGACACAGCGCCCCCTGCAGTACTGGAGACACAGCGCCCACTGACACGGAGACAGCGCCCCCTGCAGTACTGGAGACACAGCGCCCCCTGCAGTACTGGAGACACAGCGCCCCCTGCAGTACCGGAGACACAGCGCCCCCTGCAGTACTGGAGGCACAGCGCCCCCTGCAGACACAGCGCCCCCTGCAGTACTGGAGACACAGCGCCCCCTGCAGTACTGGAGGCACAGCGCCCCCTGCAGTACTGGAGACACAGCGCCCCCTGCAGTACCGGAGACACAGCGCCCCCTGCAGTACTGGAGACACAGACACAGCGCCCCCTGCAGTACGGAGACACAGCGACAGTACAGACACAGCGCCCCCTGCAGTACCGGAGACACAGCGCCCCCTGCAGTACTGGAGGGACAGCGCCCCCTGCAGTACCGGAGACACAGTACGCCCCCCTCCCCCCCTGCAGTACTGGAGACACAGACACAGCGCCCCCTGCAGTACTGGAGACACAGCGCACCAGCCCCTGCAGTACTGCAGCCCCCTGCAGTACTGGAGACACAGCGCCCCCTGCAGTACTGGAGACACAGAGACACAGCGCCCCCTGCAGTACTGGAGACACAGACACAGCGCCCCCTGCAGTACTGGAGACACAGACACAGCGCCCCCTGCAGTACCGGAGACACAGACACAGCGCCCCCTGCAGAGAATTCCACAGATTCACAACTCTGGGTGAAAAAGTTTTTCCTCATCTCAGTCCTAAATGGCTTACCCCTTATTCTGAAACTGTGACCCTGGATCTGGACTCCCCCAACACCGGGAACATTTTTCCTGCATCTACCCTGTCCAATCCTCTAAGAATTGTATTTGTTTCTATAAGATTCACGCCAACACACGCCAGTACTTTGGTGAATATATAATGTGCCCGTGAATGGACGTGACTTGTGTCGGTCGGTCATTGATCCAAGTTCTTCAGCCCAGACCTGAACCACGGAACCAGAATCTTTGTGTGGATTTGTTTTGAGATATCGGATACGGACCGGGCGGGGTTTAGTTTTGGTCGCATCAGGCGAACTCTGGCACCTGTCACCAGGCGAGACTGACAGCGAGGAGGCAGCTTGGAGCAGCGGCGGTGCCCCGACCTCAGGCCATGTCCGGACCCAGTGTCCACCCCCCGATGCCCGGAGCCGGGACCCCCACAGTAAACGAGCTGGAGCGGCTCCTGCGCGACAACACAGTGGCGCTGAGTCGGGTGGACGAGGTGTGGCCGGGCCTGTACATCGGGGACATGTGAGTGAGTGAGTGAGTGAGTGAGTGAGTGAGTGCGGCTGATCCCCGCCTCACCGCCCACACTGACCCGGCACATTAGGGTAGACCACTCGGCCCTTCAAACTCAGGCCACCCACTCACCTGCTCCAGGAGGGCTCTCCCCGCGCCCCCCCCCCCCCCCCCCCCCTCTGCCTCCCCGTGTATCTGTACATATCGGCCCGGCCGCCCGCCCAGTCTTGGCGAGACGTGACCTGTCGCCTGTGTTTCCATCAGGTCCCAGGTCCCCAACGTTGGAGCCTCGGTCGGTGCCGGACGTTTCAAGGCGGGGGGGGGGGGGGGCATGCAGACGGGACAGGCGGGAAAACCTCTCCGGTGCCGACCCGCCCCATGTTCGCAACCGAAACGCCTCAGAATTGGGAAACGGTGTCTGACCCTGTATCTGACCTTTGACTTAACCTCTGACCTTTCTCTGACCTCTGCTTGGCCTCCAGGACGGCGGCCCACGACAGGTTCCAGCTGTGGAAGCTGGGCATCACCCACGTACTGAACGCTGCCCACAAACAGCTGGCATCCAGCGGCTGCCAAGACTTCTACGGGACCGCCATGGATTACCGCGGCATCGCCGCCCGCGACCTGCCCCACTTTGACATCTCCGCATATTTCTATTCCGCAGCTGAATACATTCACCAGGCAGTTGATGTTCTTGGAGGTAAGAAACAATCCCCGTGTGCCACACGCACACATTGTTAACTTCAGTAGAACATGCAAGCCCTCTCTGTGTGTAAAGACTCTGTGCTCCAGGGCTCCCGTGTGTTCAGAAGTGATAGGAGCAGAGTTAGGTCATTCGGCCCATCAAGTCTACTGTGCCATTCAATCGTGGCTGATCTATCTCTCCCTCAACCCCATTCTCCTGCCATCTCCCCATAACCTCTGATCCACTACATTGGTGTTGTCCAGTGTCGGCGGGTTCACGATTAGATTGACATACGAACATTATGCAATCATAGAACAAAGTACAGCGCGGAAACAAACCCTTCGGCCCATTTTGTCTATGCTGACCAAATTGGCATTCTGGGTTAGTCCCATTTGCCTGCATTTAGTCCATATCCATCTGGAGTCGAGACCCTTCCCGCCCATGCTTATGGCGGACACAGTCACGTGGTGGGGTGTAGGGAAGGGATAGGGCAGGAACATTACAGAGATGATGTTCGGGGTCCCAGTACCTGTTCCAGACACTCACTGTGTCAAATGTGGTTATTTCCTGAGTTCACACATTATGGACCAGGTATCATTTACTGGGCATTTACTGTCGGCTGCCAGTTGGTTGGAGTCACTGGGGGCTTTGCTTTGTCTCAGGGAAGGTCTTCGTCCATTGTGCTTTCGGATATAGCCGGGCGGCCACACTGGCGTTGGCTTATCTAATGATCCACCAACGCCTCTCGCTGTGGGATGCCGTCATCACGGTGGCGAACCACAGACGCATCTACCCCAACCGAGGATTTCTGAAACAGTTGCGGACCTTGGACACAAAATTACAGCAAGAAAGGAAAGTTTGATTTAGTCATCTCTTTGCGGCTCAGTAAATGTTGAGCGATTATTGTCTGCAGTAGGACTACTGTTTAACGATAACTCATTGTGGTGAAATAACTGATTGTGAGCAGAGACGCGCGAGTATTTTAGTGAACTTCACACTCATTCTGTTGATGAACACGCACAGTCCCAAACTCTACTGGTGCCAGATTCTCACTTTACCTGGAACTAGACCAAGGAGCCGTGTCATTGTTGAAGTGTTTCTGCAATTGTAAAGAGCTGTTATTACCTGCAGACAATTCGTTTTAATAAAAGATAATTTTGTCGACTCAGCTGCGACTTTGTTTCTGACATCCTGGTTTCCTGTTCACGGGCGAGACCAAGCGTAGACTCGGCGACCGTTTCACGGAACTTTCCCAAGGCCTGTCGGACCCCCCGGCTGCTACATTTTACCTCCCCTTCCCATTCCCACATTGGCCTTTCTGTCCCGGACCGCCTCCATTGGCCACAAACAAACTAGAGGAACAGCAGTTTGTATCCCAAATGTATGAATTCTCCAATTTTAGGCAACCGCTCACAGCACCCCCCTCTACCCCTCCCCTCTCAACACCCCTCCCCTCTCAACACCCCCCCCTCCCCTCCCCCCACCCCTCCCCTCCACCCCTCCCCTCCCCTCCCCACCTCTATCCTCTTCTCCCCCCCCCTCCCTCCCGTGTCCCCCTCCCCTCCCCCCCCCCCCCTCCCCCCCTCCCCCCCCCCTCTCACCCCCCCACCCCTCTCAACACCCCCTCCCCTCCCCCCCTCCCCTCCACCCCTCCCCTCCCCTCTACCCCTCCCCACTCAACACCCCCTCCCCTCTCAACACCCCTCCCCTCCCCTCCACGACCCGCTTTTCCATCAGCTTCCTCCTCATGTCCACGCTGAGCGTCGCTCTGAGCCCCCGGGATCTCCCGGACTTCGCCCTCCCCGGTCTGAACACGGTCCGGGTCAGTTGTCAACAGACGCGGGAAAGATCAGCGAGCCGCAGCTGTCTGCAAACGTCAAACCAGAAGGGCGCCAGTGACCGGCGGCGAGAAGCGGCCAGACAACACAGAGAAAGCGGCGGGACATGGCGGCGACGTCTCCACCCCAAAATGATCCCGGTCCCGCCACCGTCTCCGCCCCCGGTGACCTGGGAACCCCCTCCATCCTGGAGCTGGAGACGGCGCTGGAGAGCAGCCGGGCGCCGCTGAACCACGTCGATGAAGTTTGGCCCAATCTTTACATCGGAGACCTGTGAGTACAGACGTTGTTTTAGGCGACCACCAGGCCTCGCCGCTCACCCCAGTCCCACACACGCGTTGTCCGCTCGCTTTAAGCTGCTGCTGGGCGCCGGGGAGGGGCGTTGTTGGGCCGGAGCTGTTGGCCCCATCTGTTAGCAAGCAAGTCCACAACTAACGCGGGAGTCGTTTAAAGGCCAGTCCATCAAAGCTCAGGACCGGCGGGTTCCATAAATGATAGGAGAAGATTTAGACCATCAAGTCTACTCCGCCATTCAATCATGGCTGATCTATCTTTCCCATTTCAACCCCACTCTCCCCGTGGCCCGTGACACCTGTACTAATCAACAACCCAGGATGGGGACCTTGGATAACATCAAAGGCTCAAATTTGGTCAAAAGGGAAAACAACCCGTTGTCTCTGCTGGATTGAAGAGAATGTGATCAGACTGGGCCTTTGGGGAGGAAGGAGAGAGAGGTATTGTTGAGTAAGTCACATATACAACACTCAGCAGCGTATCAACTCTACCCTAACCATGCTGCATCACCAGCTTACAGCACACGATAATATGAATGATGTCTCATTGTCCCCGCTGCCGGCGAGAGGCCTGACAGAGACAACTGTTGTAACGAGGCGCGGGGACGGGCCAGACCTGTGAAGGTGGGGCGTTGGTAGGGACCTCACTCACTGTGTTCCCGCCACAGGCTGGTCGCTCACGATCACACATGTGTTGAACGCGGCGCACAACAAGAGCGGCAGCAAAGGCGACACCATCTTCTACGGCAGGAGGTTCCGGTACCGAGGCTTCGCGGCGGACGACTGCCCGCAGTTTGACAGCCGCTATTTCTACCCGGCAGCGGAACACATCGAGGAGACGCTGCGGGATCCAGAAGGTGAGAGATATTCTGTTGTTCACCCTGAGTGGCCGGAGCCGCTGGCAGAGTGACCAGCGGGGTGTGTCCGCGACCCTCAACTCGCTGCTAGCGGGGCCGGACCCAGACAGGGGGCGTTGAACAGCACAGGAACAGGCCCTTCGGCCCAGAGTGTCTGTGCCGAACGTGATGCCAAGAAACCATCTAATGTACCTCCATATGCCCCATTGCCTCTATGCCCATCTGCCGCGGCACCACCCTCTGTGTAAAAATACATTTGCACTGCACATCCCCTTAACCCCCTTCCCTCCACCCTCTCGTCTTAAAACTATGTCCTCTAGGTTTACATATTTCCACCTATCTACCGTATCTATGCCTGCCATAATTTGCAATACTCCAACATTCCAGAGAAAACCCAAGTTTGTTCAACCTCCCCCTGTAGCTCAAACCCTGTAATCCGGCATCATTCCGACAAACCTCCTCCAAAACTTCCCCGTTCACTCTGTAACGGGCCGACCAGAACTGTACAGAGTGCACCCAGAGACCGCGCCTGTCCACTGGTTTAGGACCAGCCTGCCCAGTGGACAGGCGCTGGAAACAGGAACCCGGCAACGTGGGGTTCCGAGACTAGTCGCACGCTCACCAGTAGCACAACAGCCGCCTGTAAGTTTAGAAAGCAAACTTTATTATGCAACTCAGTTCAGTCTGCCTGTAACTAAACAATTCTCCCTCTGTGTGTGTGTGTGTGTATGTGCATCTCTGTGTGTGTATCTGTGTGTGTGTGTGTATATTTGTGTGTATATCTGTGTGTGTGTGTGTGTGTGTGTCTGTGTGTGTATCTGTGTGTGTGTGTATCTGTGTGTGTGTGTATATTTGTGTGTATATCTGTGTGTGTGTGTGTGTGTGTGTGTGTGTGTGTGTCTGTGTGTGTATCTGTGTGTGTGTGTATCTGTGTGTGTATGTGTGCGTGTGTATCTGTGTGTATGTATCGGTGTGTGTATGTGTGTATCTGTGTGTGTGTATCTGTGTGTGTGTATCGGTGTGTGTGTGTATCTGTGTGTGTGTATGTGTGCGTGTGTGTATCGGTGTGTATGTGTGTATCTGTGTGTGTGTGTGTATCTGTGTGTGTGTGTGTATGTGCATCTCTGTGTGTGTGTATGTGTGTGTGTGTGCATCTCTGTGTGTATATCTGTGTGTGTGTGTGTGTGTGTGTATGTCTGTGTGTGTATCTGTGTGTGTGTGTATATGTGTGTGTGTGTGTGTGTGTGTGTATATATGTGTGTGTCTGTGTGTGTGTGTGTGTGTGTGTATGTGTGTGTGTGTATGTGTGCGTGTGTGTATCTGTGTGTGTATCGGTGTGTATGTGTGTATCTGTGTATGTATCTGTGTGTGTCGGTGTGTGTGTGTGTGTGTGTGTATCTGTGTATGTGTACGTGTGTGTATGTGTGTATCTGTATGTGTGTATTTGTATGTGTGTATATATGTGTGTGTACGTGTATCTCTGCGTATCTCTCTGTCCCTCAGCGAGGCTGTTGGTCCACTGCATACTGGGGATGAGCCGCTCGGCCGCTCTAGTGCTGGCCTACCTGATGATCTATGGACAACGGTCTCTGCTCCACGCCATTCACAGGGTCATTCTCTACAGACCCATCTCACCCAACCGCGGCTTCCTGCAACAGTTACGCAACCTGGACATGGAGTTAAGCGCAAAGAAGCCGCAGCGTTTGCGGGAAGAGTTACATGATCCTGTGACGATCGTGGGGTCGCTGTCCGGGGCTGCCGCGACCAAGGAGGCGACTGACTGCCCGCAGTGACGACCTCGTCTGCATTTAACACCTGCGGATTCACGGTGCCTCCTCTAGAATATCAGCAGTCACCCCCCCCCCCCCCCCCCCCCCCCCCCCCCCCCCGGCCATTTATCTTCGCCCAAAGACCTTGCATTACGCTGCAACCTCTGACAGTTGTAGAGTAATGGAGATATACAGCACAGAAACAGGCCCTTCGGCCCATTGAGGCTGTGCCGACCGCCAATCGCCCATTTATTCGAATCCCCCTCCCCCGGCAAGTTCACCTCCAACCCGCGCGTTTTGGGCATGTGCCAGGAAACCGTAGTCACGCAGAGAACGTGCAAACTCCACACCGACAGTGGGTTCAGTCCTGACGACAGCCGGACAGCAGCACTACCCGCTGCGCCACCACGGGCTGCGATCAGAATATCCCCTCGCACTTGCCCAGAGCTTTCACCCTCCCCACCCCCCCCACCCCCCCCCCCCCACCCACATCCCCACCCCCCAACCACACCCCACCCCCACATCCCCCCCCCCCCCCCCCCCCCCCCGGGCTCCTTGTTTAACAGCCGTTACCGAAGCTGCTGCCGACAGCGAGGTCCCTGTTGCTCGCGGCAGCGAAATAAACCAACTCGTGTATCGACAGCTTGAATGTCATCCATTTATAAACCGTCTTGTCTTCCGCCTGAAACAAAATAATATGTTTAATGTTTCTATCCAAGTGTTCGCTGGGCCCCCGGTCCAGAGACCAAGAAGGGGGAGAAACCGCACCCGCGCGTCTATAAATCAAACCACTGACTCTCTGATGGATCTCACTGTCCGAGCGTGGACAGGACAGGACAGGTTTGGGGGGGCGTTCACTGTGGTGGGGATCAGCTGGGCAGCCACCCTGGTCCTCAGCTCGTGATCTGTGAAGGGGTTTGACTCTCCTGGAGGCCGTGACACAGGAACATCTGTCCGAATGGCGGGTTCCTGGGCCCGGGGAGGGGGTGTCTGCGAGCCTGGGCCGCGGTCACAAGGACATTCCACGGGCGGGGAATGAGAGGACAATGTCGGGGAAGTTCCCCAGAATGACCACGGGTCACTGATGTCTTCACCCGCATTAGACCTTCATCTGTCAGTAATATTTCACCAACTGGTTAAGTGTTTTACTTGCTGCTAATTGACCCATTCCAACGATGTTTGGCTGAAAATGTGAAGTCAATGTCCGGTGCTGTTTCTTCATTGCGCTGCCGGCACATGAGCTCGCCGGGCCCGGGCGAGGGAGTCGCTATTCCCGTGGCTGATGGACACAGGAGCCGGGCGCTGAGCGACGCTGCGGACGAGTTGCTTACTTTAGTTTAGAGATACAGTGCGGAAATTGTCCCCAGTGTGTAGGGATCTTGGAGAGTGGGAGGAAACCCACGCATGTCGGGGAGAACATGCAAACTCCGTACAGACAGCAACCAGGGTCTCCGGTGTTGCATTCGCTGAGGCAGGAACTTCTGCGGGAACCCGCCTGGCCGCCGCTCAACCACACACGTGTTTCAATTCATTCGCAGTTTAGGAGCAGAACAAGTCGCTATAACTTCACTGAGAAACAAGTCACGGTGACAATCCACGCAGAGCCACCCCCATCCTCACCCCCCCCCCCCCCCCCCCCCCTCCCCCCACCCCGGCCCAAGTGTGGCTTCACATTCCGGCTATAAATAGTCCAGGCTCCGATGCCCGACAAAGGGCAGAATAAGCAGCTGCCGCCCTGAACATACGGAGTTCGCCGGGTTAAAGGAACGTGTCCGGGAGCGGGAGCGGCGCCGGATCCCGTGAGTAACCCCCCCCCCCCATCTCCCGCTTTACTGACGAGCAAACTCCGTGTCCGCCCTTCACAAGCGCCTCGCCGCGGAGTTTGGTGAAAACCGGCCCCACATCGCGCTGTGTGTGACCATGTCTGCGTTTTCTCCATCCCAGACAGATTACATTTGGAGAACCGCCCGGGTTGGGCCGCTTGCTGTGACGAGATGATGTCCGGCAGGACCCCAAACCCCTACAGGCCAGTGACTGTGGACCCCGACAATGATTACACGACACCTGGAGCCTTCGAACTGGAGCGGCTCTTCTGGAAAGGTTCTGTAAAATTCTCTCACGTCGACGAAGTCTGGCCTGGCATTTCCATCGGAGACGAGTACGTTCCACAACTGCAGCTCGTGTTTATCAGTTATTGGGGTAGAGTCTACTCCATTCAACATGGCTGGTTTATCGTTCCGTCTCAACCCTATTCTCCCGCCTTCTCATAACCCACAACATTACCCAAGAATCTGCCAATCTCCACTTTAAACATGACTTGGCCTCCATTGCCGCCGGTGGTAATGAATTCCACAGATTCGCCACCCCGTGAAATTAAAGAAAATCTTCCTCATCACTTTTCTAAATGTACATCTTTATCTGCAGGAACATTTTATTCTGAGGCTGTGGCCTCTGGTCTGAGACTCTCCACATCCACTCTATCCAGGCCTTTCACTATTCAGTATGTTTTAATGAGGTCTCTTCTCATCCTGTTAATCTCCAGCAAGTACAAACCCAGAACACTCATCCCCAGGATCATTCTTGTAAACCTCCTCTGGATCCTCTCCAATGCCAGCACATCCTTCCTACTCACAATTCCCCAAATGCAGTCTAACAGACTTTTATGATATCTCAGTTTTTATATTCTAGTTCTCTCAAAATAA
This sequence comes from Leucoraja erinaceus, assembly GCF_028641065.1. Classification (NCBI taxonomy): domain Eukaryota; kingdom Metazoa; phylum Chordata; class Chondrichthyes; order Rajiformes; family Rajidae; genus Leucoraja; species Leucoraja erinaceus. The sequence goes on along the minus strand of NC_073410.1, from coordinate 339,977 downwards.
ACGTTAACATTGCATTTGGCTTCCTCAATACCAATTCAACTTCAAATTTATTTTTTGGGGAATCCTGCACTAGCAGCCCTGACCCCTGCACCTCTGATTCCTGAATCATCTCCTCATTTAGAAAGTAGACTATGCCTTTATTCCTACTACCATAATTCTTGACTCTACACCTTGCTACGCTGTATTCCATCTGCCACGTATTTGCCCACTCTCCCTCACCACTACCTGCCTCTCCATCTATCTTTGTCCAAATCATTAATATACAAAGTGAAGAGTAGTGTTCCCAGCACCGACCCCTGTGGAACTCCGTTAGTCACTGGCAGCCAACCAGAAAAAGCCCTTAATTTCCACTTGTTGCCTTCTGCCATCCAGCTCAACCTTCAATCCATGTTGGTATCTTCCCTCGTCTCTCGTCTTCTTTAGCAGCCTCATCTGTGGAACCTGAAAATCCAGGTAAACCACATCCACCAAGTCTCCTCCATCTATCTATATCCATCCTCACAGGGTTCCACCAGGTTTGTCGGTCAACATCTCCCCTTCACAAAACCAATGCTGACTTTGGCCTATTTTATCATTTGCATCTAAATACTCAGAAACCACATCCTTAATAATGGATTTCAAAATCTCACCAACCATTGAAGTCAGGTGAACCGGCGTATAGTTCCCCCTCTTTTGCTTCAATACCTTCTTGAACAGTGGAGTAATATTTGCAATTTTACAATCCTCTGAACTACTCATAGAAACATAGACAATAGGTGCAGGAGTAGGCCATTCGGCCCTTCGAGCCTGCACCGCCATTCAGTCTGATCATGGCTGATCATCCAACTCAGTATCCTGTACCTGCCTTCTCTCCATACCCCCTGATCCCTTTAGCCACAAGGGCCACATCTAACCCCCTCTTAAATATAGCCAATGAACTGGCCTCAACTACCTTCTGTGGCAGAGAATTCCAGAGATGCACCACTCTGTGTGAAAAATGTTTTTCTCATCTCTGTCCTAAAAGATTTCCCCGTATCCTTAAACTGTGACCCATTGTTCTGGACTTCCCCAACATCGGGAACAATCTTCCTGCATCTAGCCTGTCCAACCCCTTAAGAATTTTGTAAGTTTCTATAAGATCCCCCCTCAATCTTCTAAATTCTAGCGAGAATCTAACTAGTTTAGATGGGATTGTCCCGTTGGAATTATGGGGTCATGGACAAGTTGGGCTGAAGAACTTGATTTTGTGACTAGTGATTTTGTGACTAGTGATTCTTGAAAAATCAACTCTAATGCTTCTGCAATCTCTTAAAGCCACCTCTTTCACATCCCATGTGCAGTCCATCCTGTCCAGGTGATTAATCCACCTTCAGAAGCACCTTCTCCTTAGTAATCGCCACTCCACTAATTTCCACCGTCTGACTCTCTTGAATTCAGGCAGTGGGATTTACTAAGACAAAGCTATGTGAAATCTAGAAAATAATATAAAACCATCATCACCAACTGAATTACTGAAAATCGTTTAACTTCTCACAGCCTGATCATGAGGAATTCAGCACAACATCAAGTTCTTCAGCCCAACTTGTCCATGACTCCATAATTCCAAGGGGCCAATCCCATCTAAACTAGTCCCATCTGTGTGTGTTTGGCCCACATCCTTCCAGACCTTTCCTCTTCATGTTATTTCCAAGTGTCCTTGAATTGTTACTGTACCTGCCTCAACTAGTTCAGCTCATTCCATGTACCTACTACCCTCTGTGTGGAAAATGTTGCCCCTCTGGTTCCTATTAAATTAGTCCCCAGTAATGATTGATTCTCCTACCCTAGTGACGAAGACAGAGCAGTTACTCTCTTTTTGCCCCTCGTGATTTTATATAGCTTTTGAAATGAAACCTCTCAAGTTCCAGGAGTATTCCCTCTGAAATTTGTTAGTTTTAAATGTCGTCATGTTTTCCACCCTGCCTTGAGCTGTGATTATATATCTTGTTGCAGAGTGATTGCATTGGACCGCTATACAGTTGAAAAGATGGGTTTTACACATATCCTCAATGCAGCTCATGGTCGATGGAATGTGGGCACTGGGGAAGAATACTACAAGGACATGCCTGTTGATTACTACGGTGTGGAGGCTGCAGACCTGCCAAGTTTTAATTTGGGCCAATTCTTCTATCCTGCTGCTCAGTACATTGACAGAGCACTGAGCACCCCTGGCTGTAAGTAATAATAATAATAATACATTTTATTTATGGGCGCCTTTCAAGAGTCTCAAGGACACCTTACAAATATTTAGCAGGTAGAGGAAAAACATGTAAGGGGAATGAAATAAATAGTAGAGATATGACTAGTACACAAAGTAAAGACAGAATTCAATTCAAAACACAATATGAGGCAATTAATGCACAGATGAAAAGGGAGGGGGACGTGGGGCTAAGGATAGGCAGAGGTGAAGAGATGGGTCTTGAGGCGGGACTGGAAGATGGTGAGGGACACGGAATTGCGGATCAGTTGGGGGAGGGAGTTCCAGAGCCTGGGAGCTGCCCTGGAGAAGGCTCTGTCCCCGAAACTGCGGAGGTTGGATTTGTGGATGGAGAGGAGACCGGCTGATGTGGATCTGAGGGACGTGAGGGTTGGTAGGGGGAGAGGAGGTCAGTGAGATACGGGGAGGCCAGATGGTGGAGGGCTTTGTAGGTGAGGACCAGGATTTTGTAGGTGATTCGGTGGGAGATGGGAAGCCAGTGAAGTTGTTTGGAGGACTGGAGTGATGTGATGCCAGGATTTGGTGTGGGTGATGAGTCGGGCGGCTGCGTTCTGGACCAGTTGGAGTCGGTTGATGTAGGTGGAGCTGATGCCAAGGAGAAGTGAGTTGCAATAGTCCAGTCGGGAGGAGATTAAGGCATGGATGAGTCTTTCAGCAGCAGGCGGTGTGAGAGAGGGTCTGACGATGTTGCGGAGATGAAAGAAGGAGGTTTTAATGACATGGCGGATGTGAGGCTCAAGGGAGAGGGTGGAATCAAAGATCACGCCAAGGTTGCGGGCCTGGGGAGATGGGGAGACAGTGGTGCCGTCGATGGTGAGAGTGGGGTTATTGATTTTGCTGAGTGTGGCTTTGGAGCCTATGAGGAGGAATTCTGTCTTATCGCTGTTGAGTGACACTGGACATCCTCGGCCACAGTTTGGTTTTTGAGCTCCATACCAGGTGATGCTGGCAGAGAATTAATGAACATATTACAACACAATGCATTGTACTCTGAAAAAATTATACTTCACATCACCTATCTGGTCTTTGAAAGGGTGCCACCGGGACAACAGGCCAGACATTATGTTGAATTATCTCATATTTAGGATTGTTTTACAAGGTATAAATACCTGGTTCAGCAGTTTTCCTGGACGTGATTTTAAACTCTGCCTAATTGACTTTAACTAAACCTTTGACAAGATCCTGCATGTCGGTGAGCCTGGAAGGTTTAGATCACAAGGGATCTGGGGTGAGCTATCCATGTGGACACAGAATTGGCCTTGATGGAAGGAGGCAGAGGATGATGGTGCTGGGTTGTTATTAGAGGCCTGTGACCTTCAGGGGCCGGTGCTGGCTCCTTGTGGTTTCTCATCTTATTTGGATGACAATGTTGTTAATATGGTTAGTAATATTGTAGATGACACCAAAATTGGTGAAGAAGGGCATCTACATTTGCAACAGGTTCTTGAGGAAAGTGGAAGTGAGGAATGGCAAGTCGAGTTTAACTAACAAAGTGTTGTATTTTAGTAAGTTAAACCAGGGCAAGACATACTCAGTGAATGGCAGGGCTGTGGCTAAAGAGACCTAGTACTACATGTACCTACTTCCCTGAATGTGGCAACACAGGTGGACAGATGGTGAAGAAATCATTTGGCACATTCGCCTTAATTAGTCAGAGAATTGAGGACAGAAGTTGGGATGTTATGTTACAGCTGTAAAATTCATTGGTGAGACCTCACGGAATGCAGTCCTGGTTGCCCAGCTACAGGATGGATGTCAATAAGCTGGAGAAACAGCAATACAATTAGTTTTATTCGTCACATTGCACATAAAGTGCAAATGAAATGAATTTGCCAGCAGCGATACAATAATAAAGAACACACAAAACAAACTAAAAATTTAACACAAGGTGAGATTCACAAGGATGCTACCGGGCCTAGTAGGTTACATTCATAAGGAGAGGCTGGATCGGCTGGGGCGGGAGATTGCAACCTTCATGTGGTCTGCCCTGTTTTGACAAATGCAATCAATCAATTAAGATCAAATAGAACAAGTTGTCCTACAACTTTAGGCTGTGCACGCCATACGCAAGAAGCTGTATTGGCTGTAACCCCCAGAGTATAGGAGGCTGAGGGGTGACTTTATAGAGGTATATAAAATAATGAGGTGCAGCGTAGGAGAGTCGAGGACAAGACTAGAGATTTAAAAGAGCCCCGAGTGGGAAGTTTTTCACGAGAGTGGTGGGTATGTGGAACAATATGCCAGAGGAGGTAGTAACGCAGGTAGAATTATAATGCTTTAAAGTCATTTGGACAGCAACATGGGTAGGAAAGTTTTATGAGCGATATGGGGCAAACGGAACTAGCTTGGATAGACATCTTGGTCGGCAGAAGAGTGTTGGGCCCAAGAGCCAGTACCACTCTGTGACTCTCAAACTCAATCCATCCTGTTTATTATGCATGTTAAACCAGTAACTGCCTTGGTCTCCAGCCTAATGGCTACATTCTCATGGTCAAGTTCATCTTCATTCAATGTCTGATATTAATCGGCAGGTGTATCTGATGTACATTGAAGTATCTGATGTGTGGATCAGATTCAGTTATGCAACCTATTAATAGCCATCAGGGTTCAGTGGAAAATAATACCACCCTAGAGCTGAGTTCTGTTGGCACATTAGCGCAAACGATGGCATTTATTTTGAGTCAGATACAGTAGAACCTGATTATTAATAGCACCAGTAAATTACCGAGTGCATCACTGACATTTCAACAGCCTTTGATTTCCTGTTACAAGAGCAGCTGTCCCACTGATGATGAACGTCAAGCAGTAATATCTTATACATTTCCCTGGATCCTATTCTGCTCTGATTCACCGTGGTGTTCATTTTTGTGTCGTGTTTTGGCCCAGATTCCACTCTAAACTCAACTCTAATTGGGTGTTCATGTTTAAATAAATTCACCATATGGTTGTTATCCGGCACATGTTATTAATTACTATTGAAGCCGGTCTGTTTATATCAGTCCAGCTCTTTGCTATCTTGCATCTTAGACAATAGTTTGTACAACATTTCACTGAATGCTGTTTTTGCCAGGAAGTAATTTTGTATATTGAAACAAAATCAAATTGCACAAATGTTGAAAATCTGAATTCTAAACGGAAACTGTTGGCAGCAGCTGGTAGATTGTGGAGACAGTTACTGCTTCCAATCCACAAACTTTCATCGTAACCAGTTCAATATTTCTGCTTCAAACTAACCTGTGCTCCACCTGACGGGCAGGTCTGCTGCTACATGTTGCACCAGCTGTCTGATACAGTGGTGCTCTGGGGCAGTGGGCTCATATACATGGCTGCACTGTGACACGAGACTACACCAGCAGTTGCACGCTGATTGTTCAGAGATACCGATCTGATCATCTTGCAGCTTAAATTGCAGGCTTCCACATTCACAAGTGATTATTTGTCATATGCACCGGACATGAAGACTTGCGGCAGCTTTACAATGCAGCATCACCTGTAAATATATATGTCATCAGTTATTCTGTAATGGTGCAAACACCATAGTATGTCGAGCAGACTTACTAGTGCAGGGTCTGTTATCTTTGTTACTGCGGGAGGGCTGGGGTTAGTGTTGAGCAGTGTTCAACAGCCTGATGGTTACTGAGAAGAAGCTTTTCATGAACCAGGTGGTGCCAGTTCCCAGATTGATGTTCAGGTAGCAGTGGCCGGGGTGGTGTGTGTCTTTGATCATCATCTTGAGGCGATGCTTGCTGTAGATCCCTTTGATGGGTGGAACGTCAGTATCCACGATAGACTTGGCATTATCTATCATTTTCTGTAACCTCCTTTATGCCTGGTCATTGGAATTACCGAATCAGCCCACCATGCAACCAGTCAGTATGCTCTCTACATACATTCAAAGTTATTTGTGGTTGACATGATTTTTAATCGGTGTACAATTCCTAGCTCAGATGCTGCAGAAATCCTTTCCTCGTTTGAAACAATTGTTCCTTTGAATAAAAGCTGTTCTTTTTCCTGTGCAGCTAAAGTCTTTGTGCACTGTGCAAGAGGCCGGAGCCGATCTGCCTCCTTGGTGCTGGCGTACCTGATGATCTACAAGAACCTGACGGTGGTGGATGCAGTTGAAGAAGTACTGAAGCATCGGTGCATCTTACCAAACCGTGGCTTCCTACAGCAGCTGAGAGCACTTGATATCCAGTTGATAATGGAGAGATGTGTGGCAAAGAATAACATCAGCATAAATGCAGAGGAGAAAGAAATCTGTTAGCACTGCTTTCACCATACAGACAATAGCATTCTTTTTATATGGAAAAGTACATTGAGCTGTAAATATATTATCTGATAAGTAAGAAAGCTTTAATAAATGGAGAAGACCCTGGTATGACCAATGGCATGGGTCTGAGATGCACACAATTTTACACATGGAATTACTGGCATTATAAAAACAACCCCAATAAGAACAACTAACATCCACTGAACTAGCAATTGTAGTTTGAAGTTCCAAACAGACATGAGCACTAATCCCAAATTATTTAAAATCTTTAAAATTGGGATTATACAACAGAAGTGCAATTAATAAAAAGAACAATTGTGAAATTGAACTTTTAAGAATTTGTAAATGAATGATATTTATTTGCCCTCACTTACAAATTATTAAAATGTTATATAGAAAAAGTGTATCTAGTATCAAAGCCCATTGCCAGGAACAGAATAAACATTAAAAAAAACACACACACACTTGTTCTAGTTGCTCCCCATCTATAGTTACAAAACACTAATGACCACATATTAAAATAATCTCGAAAGGTTAGCTTTGGACTAATCTTGCTTGGAACTGATTCCATTCTCAATAAAGTCATGAGCTATCGTCAGCATCTCAGCCTTCCCTACCTGGCAACGTCTCTGAGGATGGAGCTCTCTCAATCCTGGGACAGAGACTGCAGTGTATGGCAATGATAGATAGAGCACCAATACTGAAAACTGGTAAAGTTGCCTCATCTTTAAACTTTAGGGATACAGCATGGAAACAGGCCCTTTGGCCCACCAAGTCCCTCCGACCATCGGTCACCCTGTACACTAGCACAATCCTACACACTAGGGACAATTTACAGAGGCCAATATACCTACAAACCCGTCCATATTTAGAATGTGGCAGAAAACCGGAGCAACCCCACACAGTCATAGGGAGAACGTGCAAACTCCATACAGACAGCACCCATAGTCGGGATTGAACCTGGGTCTCTGATGCTGTAAGGCAGCCACCCTACCACAGTGCCTCTGTGTCATCTGTGGCAGCAAGATTTATAATTTCCCAACTCTTACACAAACTTTACGCAATGACATTGTGTGATCGAGTATCAAAAGCCAAAGCAGTTATTTTGCTGCTGCACCACTCACCAATAAAGTGCCAGTATTCGGGCTCATCTGTACCTCTGAAGAAGGGTCCTGACCCTAAACATCACCTATCCATGTACTAGAGATGCTGCCTGACCCGCTGACATTTCAGCACTTTTCGTTTTATGTACCTTTGAATCTTCTGGCTTGTGGTGAAATATTGCTTGCAAACTTACACTGAAGTTCATAATAGAATCAACAACCTATTAATGTGCACGTAAATGTAATCCATAAAGCTCTCGACTGCCAGCCACACTCGCACGTACCCTGCTTTAGATTCAGAGTTCCAAGGTAGACAAGAATCATGCAGTCAATACATTAGGTTCCTGGAATGGGCTATAGGATGGGGAAAATATTTTTCCCTTCATTATAATTCCTTTGCTAAATATAGAACAAGTTATAAGGTTTAGCTCGTGTCCAAGAGACAGCACTCACCACATCCGGTAGGAAGTCTATCCCTTTTCCAACATGTTAATGTCTATAGTCAGGAGTAGAGAGGAAGCTGGGTTATGACCGGGAATAGTCGCGGTAGCTGTAAAAGAGTGAGCTGATAAAATTAACATATTATACATGCAGTAAAATAAACTCATCTGATCAACTAAATGGAGTAATTTTGGATATTCCTGCTATTTCCACATAACAGCAGAGGAGCCAGAGCAGAAGGTGAGTGAGCTCTGGTCCCGGCTGATGGAGACAATCTTGTCCATGTCGCTGCCTGATCCCTGGATCTTCTGGTTTCTCCGAGTCCAAAATAATTTCAGTCTCCAGTTGAATACAAACAACTGAGCTCTCATAGTCCGTCCAAGTAGCAAATTTCAACAATTGACAAACCTAATTCAGACATTTCTTCTCATCTCAGCCCAAATGGCTGACTCCTTATCCTTATACTGAAATTGTTTATTCCCAATTGCCCCGTTCAGTACTCACTGTGTCGATACTTCTCAGAGTCGTGCAGGTCTCGGTTTGATCTCAGGCAGGTCTTCCCTAGTGTCTTCTGATTCGCCATTGCCTTTCCCCTTGATTCAACCAAGTAAATCTATACAGCATTAACACCAAGACAAATACATTCTTCCTTCTTTATGTAAAGAGAGACCAAAACAGTACAATTCAAACAAGATCTCATCCAATCGTGTAGGAGTGCAACAAGACTTATTTTTCTTTGTCCTTCAGTTAGTTTGCAGTGAAGATCAATATATGATCTGCTTGTTGTCGCCTGATTGAAGTCAACGGAGAGGTCATCTTTGCATCTGTCTGCCAATGCACGTTTCAATCCTCTCATTATTTAAGCTCAAGAGAGTACAGGCTGGTCTGGTTAGCTTCTCCTTATATCGTCTAGGAACCTATCTGGTGAACCTCAAGTGCTGGACATCCCTCCTTCCATAGGGGGATCAGACTTGTGCCCCATGCAAGTCTTCAAAAACACCAATATATCTTTGTAAAATGTCACTGACTGTCTGATCTACTATGATTTTCTAAGTATGATGATAATCTAACATCATGATGAATTCCGGCAATTAAGTAACAAAAAAAATCAGGCGGAATAGTTATATTGCTCCTATTTATTAATTCGCTCACTTTTAAAAATTATGCTGTTAACTTTTTTTGTTTCGTTTAGAGATACAGCATGGAATAGGCCCTTTGGCCCACTGAGTCCATGCCGACCAACGTCCGTCCACTCCAACTAGTTTTACGTTATCTCACTTTCTCATCCTTCCTTACACACCAAGGGCAATTTACAGAGGGCCAATTAAAGTCATGTCTCAGAGATATGGGAGGAAACCGGAACACCCGGAGAAAACCCATGTGGTCACAGGGAGAACGTGCAAACTCCACACAGGAGGCACCCATGGTCTGGATCAAAACTGGGTCTCTGGCGCTGTGAGGCAGCAAGTCTATCAGCTGCACCACCTTTTTTCCTTCTAATCTGTTGTCCAAGAGGCCAAGGTATTTTGGGAGATAATTAATGTATACATTGACTCTGCCTAACGTTCTCCTGAGGCATCGTCATGGAATGGAGACGACTCACCCGCAACAAGCAAACATTCCTTGCTTACTGTGAGGATTTTGTGGAGCAAGAAGATTCAAGGGAGATCTCAGTCAGAAAGGATATGGGTTACAATGCCTAAAAGGAATGTGAAGGAAGAATGCTGCTATTTTAAAAGCAGCTGAAACAGCGTTCAAAGTGGTGAACCCTCCTTGGTCGTTGAGCACAAGATGGGAGGTGGAATCAGATAGTCAAGTCCCATTTTCTGATGGCTTGAATCGAGAAGGTGAATGAGTTCAACTGTGGAAAAAACATCCAGGAATGTTCGATTTATAGTTGAGTATTTACAATACTCTGTGGAGGAGTATATTCCAAACAATCAGGAAATATACTGGTACAGGGAAACAGTCTGCTAATCTTTGCTGCCTCGATAACGTGTTGTACAGCTGACTGAGCTCATAATACACCATATGTACACAAAGCCTCCCATTTCATTAGATCAATCTTTGTTCTATAGCAACAAATGCTTGAACTGAAAGTTTCCTTGATCTAAATGCAACGCCATCTCTTCCAATAGAATCTACACCACCAGTTTCTTCATCAGAAAGAAGAATTCTTGGAACTATCAGCTCCACACATGAGATTTTAAATCACTGAGACAGCTACATTACCAAAACTGTATGACTAACTGCTACAGAATTCTCAAAGTTCCCAAGTCAGAACCTCTGCCTTCACTTTCGGCAAGAATGCAAGTCATTCAGAATTCTGGAGCCCATACTTTATGCTTTCAGCATCCTGGACCTTCTCACAGCAGGATGCCTTCATATGCCTCAAAAATACTGCACTCCGTAATCTCCCTTCTAGACACCAATTTGCATTTCCCTCTCTTATTTCATTGTCAATTGCAGCATTTTTTTGTTGTTTCCAAAACACTCCCTTAAAATCAAGTTTAATGTTCTCTTTGTTTAAGAAGGAACTGCAGATGCTGGAGAATCGAAGGTACACAAAAAAGCTGGAGAAACAGTTTCTCCAGCTTTTTTGTGTACCTTAGTGCTCTCTTTGCTCTTTGCAGAAGTCTCGCCCTATGGCACTGCTCTAAACTAGTTACTTTTCATTCCTGCCTTCAGTCCTATTTTAGCACTGAGCTTGTTTTGCCATAGGGTGTATTTATATAAATAGGAGCAAGATTGGACGCATAGTAATTGTTAATCCACGTAATCTATCAATACATTTCCAAAGATTTCACCAACATATTCTGAAACTTTACAGCACAGGAAGTCTGGAAATGGGTCAACATAATTTATTCCGTTAAAATGTACAGCATCCTTTGAAGTGACTGGCTAGGATAACCGATAAATACAAGTGCGTCTCACTTGTCTGCGTCCTATTTTTATACATGTATCCATCTTTTTCCTCTCAGTCATTACAGTCACCATGTACAAGTACAAAGGCTACAAAAAGCAATATAAACAGACACAAAGACTTTTGCTTTTTACATGCGTTTTGGAAGCGTATGTTGGTCTATTCATACACTACAGATCTAAGATTTGTTTTAAAATAGAACTTCAATATTCTCTATTGATAGAAAAATCTACTGATGGAATGCCAATGGATAGTTGAAGATGTTCATCATTAGACCAACATATCTCTGAACAGTTACTTAGACAATGGGTTTGTCGCTGATCGATACTATTAGTGAAAAAGCTTTGCTTTATCTGAAGCTGACATGTACAAGTATTCAGATATGTTGTTAACAGAATTTATGTGTTCATTTGTCAAACAGAATACTTTGCAATCATTTAAAAAACAGAAAGCTGCCTCACTGAAGGAAAGAAATTAGGTATAAAAAATGTTTCAATTATACACTAAACATTTTTGCAAAACTGCCAAATGAACTCAAGGTTTAGCTTTTACATTTTTTACAGTCTCAGAATTAACAAAAATATAGTTTTCATTTTACTTCAAAGCTAGTAAAACCTAATAAAGGCGAAAAATAACAAATGGCTTGCTGTAAAACACAACACATTCCTGTTTTACGAAAGGACACACTGTCACAAACAAATTGTTCCAATGATTTTCTGTTGCATGCTGAATAATGTCATCAGCTTCACAAAAATCAACTATACTTGTACTGTATACCAGAAGTGTAAAGAACAAGGATTTCCTATCTTCAGCTCCATGTGTAGTCAAGTTGTCTCCTACTTGGGCTTGTATCTTCTTCACGTATGACTGGCTGAATTCTCTCCAAAGGTAACCAGGCACATTGAACGTGTCTGATAATGGTGTACGCTTCCGTTTCCATTCTTCTTTTGAAGATGTAGTCTGTCCGAGCCAAACACAAAGGAAAAATACGAATATGCAGAGATGAAAACAACTCCCACCCAACTAGACAAAAAATAAATAAGGCTTCCGTCTGTGACTAGAGTGAACACAAAGTGCCATTAATAATTACTTCAGCATGACAGTTCAGCTGAACAGCTGGTCTTTAGAGTCCACCATCTTCCACCCAGTTATTTGTATTTTCGGTTTGCTTCCAGCTCTGCAGATCTTCCTTTTGTGATCTTACCTTGGCCAAATCTACCTCCTCATATAGGAGCCGTTCAACGGCTGTTTAGTCATGCCAGTGTTCATGTGAGTGTAGTGAGCTGGCCCTGTGTACATCATGTTGCCATGTGGTGCATTTTGCATGGATTGTTGGCTGTATGGCTGACTTCCCATCATGCTCATTTGCATCTGCATGGGGTACTGTGTGGTTTGATTCATGTAGGCTGGATTCCCATGATAGCCACTGTTCATCATGGACTGAGTCATCCTGTATCCATTCATCGCGTTCAACGCGTTCATGTTCATGGAGTTGACGTTGTATGGTGGTGCTGACATTAGGCCCATGTTGACACTCCGCTGCATGCTCAGAGATCGTGCTGCTGGCTGCATGGCCACAGCTGATGTGGCCCGGCTGTAGATCTGTTGCTGGTGGGCAGTGGCAGGTGGGATGGGCACTGACTTGGAGCGAATGGCAACGTGGCCTTTTGTTGACATTTGTGTTGGCAATCTTTGGGTATGAGGGATTCCAATGTTTGGGCCTCCCATGGCGCGCTGTAGAAGCGGTGATGCCAGATTCATTGGTGGCGGGGTGAGATTAGGTGGGGGAGTCATTGTAGGTTGTGCTTGCGCTCCCCCAGATAAGGAATGAGGTGACTGCGGAATCTGCACAAGGCCGGAGTGTGGGGTGGACAGGGAGACACTAGTTGCATAGGAAGTCACAGCAGCTGAATGGTTATAAGGCAACGGATGGTCCATGATAGTATTGGTGAGCTGCTGTAGTTTAGCCAGGCTGAAGTTAGCAGATGGCTGTGGATAGGCCCCGGTTACAAAATCACCCTGGCCCATTCTTTCATAGATGCTGATGGCTGAGCTGCCAGTTTCTGCAACGTCTGCCATTTGTATCGCTTGTGTGAAGCTGGTGGGCATGCCACATTGTGACAGTTGCTGCTGTTGATTGCTACTTGGAGATCTCTCAATTATACAATTCTGCGGAGATTTAACAGTGCAGGTTGGTGGAGAATTGATAGTATGTTGCTGCAGTAAACTACAACTGCCATTGATGTTAGTCATCTGCTGAGTGACTGCACAACTATTCTGAGTAAGGCTACTGGAAGATATGTTACTGTAGGAGCAACTATTCTGTGTTGTGTTGTTGCCACAAATGCTGTTTCCCATGGATGAGTCATAGCTGCTTGGATTCTCGTAGTTTTCAGTTGTGCTCTCAATGCTGCCCAGGTCACTGAAGCCACTGTCCACAACTTGTTGTGAATGGTCAGACACTGAGGGAACATCCATTATTGGGCTGGTTTCTATGTTCTGTAAAGGTGGTGCAGAAATACCACTCTGATCAGGGCTGATCTGATTATAACTATTCTCCATGGGAGGCACACTAGGGCTGTTTACAGAACAAACTGACTGGCTAGGATTGGAATGAGCAGATGAAAGAGGACTGTTGTGATCTGACTGCTGGCTGTCATCCACTATGGTTACTTGTGGACTCTGCTCCGTATGAGAGTAGGTTTGCAGATTCCTACAGGCCTCCATAGTCTCGGCACAGTCTTGGTATGTATTTACTTGCTCACCATTTTCCTGTGTTAATGATTGAACAGCTTGCACCGTCTCCGTGTCAGGTTCTGCATTTATACTTTCTTCTCGGAATTCTGGGGACTGCTTTCCATTATCCTTGTAATCCTGGTTGTTGGTGTGATCTTCATCTGAATCTGGTGTGTGTTCTGAGATAGCTTCATGATTATTGTTCTGATCATCAGAATCCGAAAGAGTTTCAACATTTCGATCTATCTTATCTTTCTGCTGGGTTTCATTGCTTGGAACATTTAACTCGAGGAACGGCTCCTGGTTCGATGCTTCTTCCTCTGGAGTTTCTTTCACTGCTCCAGCACACTCCATGTGACTGTCATCTTCATCATCTGCATCATGATCCTCATTCCGATTAGCCTCCTCCTCCTCCTCATCTTCCTCTTGTTCAAGATTATGAGCTTCATCTTCAGGAACCCCACCAGCAAACTCATGTTCTTTTTCAGCCGTTTCATCCAGAGGTTCCTGCTCCTGACTTGACGAGCAGGTAGACTTTGCTGGGGATTCTGGCTTTTGCTCATTTTCAAGTTCATCTTCCTCTGTTATTGAAGAGGCTTTGTCAGCAGGTTTCTCAGCAACAGCGTTCTGTTCAGGGACCATGGGATTCTCCTCTGCGGTGCCATGTTGTTCTGGCACCTGGGGAGTTTCTGGTGGTGTGTACAGGTTGAGTTTAAAGCCAGCTTTACTCTCAGCTTTACGTTTCCATTTAGCTGGACCTCGCTTCACTCCTTTTGGCCAGCCTTTTTTGCGTTTCACAACTCTTGCTAAAGGCTCAGAATCAACAGAGTTTTCCTCAGTGTTCTCTTTTGAAGAGATATCAGTATTTGCTTTATCTGGGCAAGAAAAAAAGAAACTTGTTTTAAGTGCTCACTGCTACCCAGTTGAATAACATCGGCGATTAGAATATCTACAGTTCATGTTAGTGTATCGTTAAATAAAACATAACGTAGAGATAACAAGAATGATCTTTGCTGTATCAGAGGTTTCTGCTCAAATAAATGCAAATCTTAATTGATATGTTATGCTTCACACAGAATTTCTTTTTGAAATGTCATTTGCACAGAAGTAGATAAGCAAATTGACTTACTGGAGGAAGGGTTTAACGAAACGCTCATTAAATTAAACTCCAACTGAAGCTAAATGAGGATCATTAATTAAGGTTGAATCAAATCAAGTCAGGAGTCCCCATTTAGGTTACACAGAAAAGCTGGAGAAACTCAGCGGGTGCAGCAGCATCTATGGAGCGAAGGAAATAGGCAACGTTTCGGGCCGAAACCCTTCTTCAGACTGATCGGGGGTGGGGGTGGGTGGGGACAAGAAAGGGAAAAGGAGGAGTAGCCAGAAGGCTGGAGGGTGGGATTTAGAACTCTTGATATGTTATAAAAAATTGGATTACTTTAGTTATCAATTTAGAGACTCGGTTATTTGACCACTTTGCTCAGGAAACAATAAAACGACCGTCAGAGGCATGTCTGCCTCCTGGCAATTATCAGTGGCTTCTACGATTGAAGATCAGGACTTGAGTTAGAACAGGATTCACCTATCTATGATCTACCTTCCATTCTTGGAAGGCTGGATTCTCAGGTAAGGTCATGTAGGCTATCTTTGCCCAATGACCAAATCCGACTAATAAATCAATGTGTTTGCAAATAAAGGGTAAAAAGAGAATATTATTTTTAACCAAGACACTTTATGATAATAATTACTGTGCTTGGATTATATTCTAAACATCACATTTTGCCAAAGAGATTATTCATTTTTAAATAACACCACTGATCAAAGCACAATCTAGGAGGTTAGTGAGACAGCACCTGGACACTGTGGGCATTTCTGGTCGCCAAACTATAGGAAAGATGTGATTAACTTGGAGAGGATGCAGAAAATGATCCACGAGGCTGAAGGGTTTCAGTTATGACGAGAGACAGAATAGGCTGAGTCTCTCTTCCCTGAGCAAAGATGGTGATTCTACAGAGGGGTGTAGATAAGCTGGATGCTCACAATTGGTTTTTTTTCAGAATAGGGAAGTCTAAAACTAGAGGGCATGGATTTAAAATGTGAGGGGAAATATTTAAAGGGAACCTAAGGGGTAGGTTTTTCCAGAGGGTGGTGCGGATATGGAACGAGCTACCAGAGGAAGTAGTAGAGGTGAATATAAATCACATTTAAAAGACATTGCTTTAGCTTCATGGATAGGAAAGGTTTAGAGGGATATGGGCCAAATGCAGGCAAATGAGACTAGCTTAGATAGAGCATCTTGGCCAGCATGGAAAAGTTGGGCTGAATAGCCTGTTTCTGACGATCACAGTTAGTATATTTTGTTCAGTTGGACAAAAAGGAAAGAGATTTGTCAGTATTCATTCTTGCATTATCACAGATTTGTGATATGGTGTCAGGTAATACTTCTCCAAGTTGTACATTGTGCCAATTCTACCATATTTTATTATTTGAGGGCTGATACTTTAATAGCATCCAAAAATATCATCCAGAAGGGGCCCCGCATTTGCACCAATTTCTCCAAGCAAGGAATGAACAAAATAATATGCAGTGATCTCATCTAAATTACATGTAAACCCAGAAGTTGATTACTGATGATATTTCAAGTATTTATTGAGAGTATGCCTCTGTATCTCTTGTTAAATTTAAGCTGCCAAAATTATCATTTGGAAAATATGCAAATGTCTATTTTGTCCTCTGTCTCTCGGTCTGTTTTGTGGCCGGAGAGGCCATCGGTCAAGTCAGTGAAGCAAGGGTTTACTGGATCAAATATTTCAAACTGAACATGTAGGGGAGAACTGTAGATGCTGGTTTAAATCGAAGGTCGACACAAAATGCTGGAGTAACTCAGTGGGACCAACATATTTCTGGAGAGAAGGAATGGGATCAAGAGGGTCGCAACCCGAAACATCGCCCATTCCTTCTCTCCTGAGATGCTGCCTGCCCCGACTGGAATCTGAATGCAGCTTGTGAGGGAATCAGGTGAAAAGGTCACATTCCATTACATCTTGGTGTTCTGCATGTGGTTCCACTCTGCACTAGATCTCTAAAAGTGCCAATGTAAAGGCAAGGCTGCCAGGAGATAGTGCCCTCCACAATGTTTGGGATAAAGACCCATGATTTATTTATTTGCCTCTCTACTCCACAATTTGAGATTTGTAATAGAAAACATCACATGTGGTTAAAGTGCACATTGTCAGATTTTAATAAAGGCCATTTTTATACATTTTGGTTTCACCATGTAGAAATTACAGCAGATTACATTGTCCTCCCATTTCAGAGCACCATAATGTTTGGGACACAACAATGTAATGTAAATGAAAGTAGTCATGTTTAGTATTTAGTTGCATATACTTTGCATGCAATGACTGCTTGGAAGTCTGCACTTCATGGACATCACCAGTTGTTGGGTGACCTCTAGTGATGCTCTGCCAGGCCTGTACTGCAGCTTCTGCTTGTTTTGGGGACTAGTCTCCTTCAGTTTTCTCTTCAGCATATAAAATGCATGCTCAATTGGGTTCAGATTGGGTGATTGACTTGGCCACTGAAGAATTGACCATTTTTTAGCTTTGAAAAACTCCTTTTGAGGCATTTGTTTGAACTTGAGCAGATAGGATGTGTCTATACACTTCAGAATTCATTATGCTACTACCATCAGCAGTTATATCATCAATGAAGATGTGGGCCAGTACCTTCAGCAGCCATACATGCCCAGGCCATAACACCCCTGCCACCGTGTTTCACAGATGAGATGGTATGCTTTGGATCTTGGGCAGTTCCTTCTCTCCTCCATACTTTGCTCTTGCCATCACTCTGATATAAGTTAATCTTTCTCTCATCTGTCCACAAGACCTTTTCCAGAACTGTGGTTGCTCTTTTAAGTACTTCTTGGCAAACTGTAACCTGGCCATCCTATTTTTGTGGCTAATCAGTGGTTTGCATCTTGCAATGTAGCCTCTGTATTTCTGTTCATGAAGTCTTCTGCAGACAGTGGTCATTGACAAATCCACACCTGACTCCTGAAGAGTGTTTCTGACCAGTCAGACAGGTGTTTGGGGATTTTTCTTTACAATGGAGAGAATTCTTCTGTCATCAGCTGTGGAGATCCTTCTTGGCCCGCCTGTCCCTTTGTGATTAGTAAGCTCACCAGTGCTCTCTTTCTTCTTAATGATGTTCCAAACAGTTGATTTTGGTAAGCCTAAGGTTTGGCTGATGTCTCTAACAGTTTTATTCTTGTATCTCAGTCTCATAATGGTTTCTTTGACTTTCATTGGCACAACTTTGGTCCTCATGTTGATAAACAGCAATAAAAGTTTCCAAGGGTGATGGAAAGACTGGAGGAAAGACTAGGTGCTGAGAGCTCTCTTATACCTGCATTGAGGAGGCAATTTAACACACCTGAGCAATTACAAATGCCTGTGAAGCCATGTGTCCCAAACATATGGTGCCCTGAAATTGGAGGTCTATGTATAAACGCAGCTGTAATTTCTACATGGTGAAACCAAAATGTATAAAAATGGCCATTAATAAAATCTGACAATGTGCACTTTAACCACATGTGATATTTTCTATTACAAATCTCAAATTGTGGAGTACAGGGGCAAATAAATAAATGATGGGCCTGTCCCAAACATTACGGAGGGCACTGTAGATCAAAGAAAGAATATCCAGTGAAAGAACAGTTATTGCATTTAAGATTAATTCTATAAAAAATACCTTTGAGAAATAAATGATCTTTATAAAAATAAAGCACCTGTCTGCACTGTGGTTAACTATGATCTAGGCCGTTTTATTGGCCTTTACAAAAATCCTTTTAAAAATGAACTGCTCTTGTTTACAATTCAGTGATAAATGCAGTTATACATTATTGGTGCAGTACACACTTTCAAACATCTCGAGATTGTTCACACAATGTACATGATCATACATTTATACGTGTTAGTACAATGTCAGAACTGTAATACCAACAGCACACTGTCCACTGTCATACTTCTATATTTTATGTTTACAGTGAACGCTGTAATTCAGTTCCATATTTTCAGTATAATATACACTGTCCACGTTAAAAAGAGCAGAGATGAACCCAACAGTGGTGTAAGGATGGTAACTCTGGAGGACTGCTCAATTTGTGGTCTTGGTGAAGATGCAATGATGTTAGTGATAAAAGTAAAGGTTTGCTGGAATTACTAGGGTTTGTAAATGTCCAGACAAACGGGCTGATCCAAGCACCTTTTGGCATGCCTTCATTACCCATATCCTATTTCACACAGAACACATTGATATAGTTCAGACAATGTATTGAGTCACACTCTAATCACAGTGAGATTTTAGATTTTTGTGTACATTGAGAAAGTATCAAAAACCGTATTGTCAAAGAACAGTTTCTACCAAACTGCTGAGTGTTTCGGGTGATATTTATGGAAATAGAAAGGGATGGGTTATATCCAGGGGTTGCTTTTATTTTGCTACAGATGGAAATGGCAGAATATTTTTACTGGTGAGGCAGGGTTGGTTCCAGATGAATGTATGGAGATATGCATAAAGATTGCCTCAAACAGAGACACACTCTGCATTTAGTTGCTTCCTGATTTAGGATTAGTCTAAATGTTGTTATGTGAAATTCAAAGCAGAACTGCTTAGTGACAGCAGCTAAATACCCAGCTCAAATACGAGGCTTCACACAGGTCAAGAACTGAGATGGAAAGTTCTGAGATGGCCCTGTAAAGCTCACATCACATTGGGGATACTCTGTTTTCCTAATGTCCACAGTGGCGGTCACGGACTGACCTTCCACTCCTGGTCCTCACTGCAACAACTATTCACAGCTTTTTAACCTTGGGTTTAAAGTCTTTATATTTATTATCCAAAAATGGAGAATTCATTTAACAGTTAGTCATGATAGTTTTGTACCTGTATGCTGTTCTTTCTCAGGAGTTTCATCTGCACTTTTGCAGAAATCTTCTTTTTCATGTGACTGATTCTTCTTTGTTAAGTCCAAGCTGTCACAGCGATGCCTCAAGAAATTCTTGTCTTCTTCATCACAATCATAATCCTCCTCTTCTTCACAAGTAGGTTCCAAGCAAGGCATTTGACCCTCATCATCAGAGTTCTCAAAGGCTTCATGAAGCACTTCAGTTGTTTCTGAAATGGTCTCAGTGGTAACGCTGCTGTTATGTCTCCGCCGTTTCCGGCCCCTCTTCTTTCTGTGTATGAGCAGCCTCTGAAACATCCAAAGTTCTCCAACCATTATAATCACTTTACTCACTGCAGTTCCAACATTTTTAAACACATCAAATACCAATGGTGACATGTTATCTCTAGTCAGGTTTTGGATAGATTATTAATGAGACCAATTTAAAAACTTACATGCTTCTGCTGAGAACAGCCTGGGACCTGCTGATGATTTGACTTGCTGTGTGTTAGGACAGGCTGACTACATGTTGTGCAAGAGTGAATTTCACCGCGGAGAAATAGACAATAGACAATAGGTGCAGGAGTAGACCATTCGGCCCTTCGAGCATGCACCGCCATTCAATGTGATCATGGCTGATCATCCCCAATATGACCAATATGAGGTCACTGGGTCTGGGTCCAAGGACGATAATCATTTATAGAGTTACTGACACATGTCCTGAGCCCCTTTGGCTCAGCATCAACCATCAGTTACCCTTTTACACTAAGCCCAATATATTCCCTCCTCATTCCCATCAACTCCCCACAGATTCTACCTCCTTTATGCACATTTGGGGCAATGTAAAGTGGCCAATGTACTTTTCAACCAATACAACCAGAGCCCTAAGAGGAAACCCACGCGGCTACGGAGACAACGTACAAACTCTATACAGAGAGCACTGGAGGTCAGGATTAAACCTGGTCGCAGCACAGTGTATTCATTGTTGAGGAGAAAGATAGATTTGCATAATCTATATATATAAATCCACATTTACACATCAATTAAAGTGCTTGAACAGTTAGAAAATGCAATAAAAATGTCAATTGGAATTTGGGCTTTATGTCAACAGCCTTGGAATACAGAAATAATGGGTTGGGTTTCATTTGTACCGAGCCCTGAACACAACACCTTGATTGATGTACAGTTTTGGATAGTGTGCTCTAAAAGGATAACCCAAATAGATCAGAATGATTCTAGGAGGTTAAAGGGGTAAATACAATTAGTTTATATCATCTTTATATATGTCTTCTTCAGGGGAAATGAACCAAAAGGTTACATATATCAAAACTATTGAAGCTTAAGACAGAGAACAATAGATTTTTCTGAGATAAAGGCATTGTAAAGTTATTTGAAATAGCTTAATTGGCTCCTGTGTGTCCCTGACAGTGGGGGGGGGGGGGGGGGGGGGTGGGGGGGGGGGGGGGGGGGGGGGGGGGGGGGGGGGGGGGGGGGGGGGGGGGGGGGATGATGCACATGAGTGTTGGGTGATTATCATTAAAGAAAACAAAATTATCTTTTATTTTTGAGGAAGGTCCAGACATCTTAATGACCTAACTCAGATTGATTCAGAGAAACCTTGGTGTTCTAGCACATGAATCACATGTTAGCAGGCAGGTCCCACATGTAGGGAAACAGTATACTAGGCTTTATTGCAAAGGGCTGGGGTTGAGGAGGTCTAGCATGTTTGTGAGGCTACACCTGGAATATAGTGCACAATTTTGGCTCCCTACCTAAAAAAAAGACTATGTTAGCATTGGAGTTGGTCCAAAGAAGATTCACCTGGCTAATTGTGGGATGTGATGGTGGTCCTATGAAGAGAGGTTGGACAGTTTGTGTTTTTATTCTTTGGAGTTTTAAAGTGGGGTGACCTTAGTTAACCACACACGTTTGTAAAGGTCTCAACACACCAGGTCAAAATGTTTTCACAAGCAATATAGTCACAATCAAGGGCCCATAGCTACAAAATGTTGGCCATTCATTTAAAACTGAAGTACAGTATGCATACATTTCTTTCTCTCAGAGGGTAGTGGAACTTTGCCCCCGAAGGCTGTTGGCCGAATCATTAGATAAATGTAACGTGGAGATGGATAAATATTTGAAAGATTAAGGAATTGATGGTTATGGGGAATTGACACAAAAGAGTTAAGGCCAGCACAGACAGCCATGATATACTGAACAGTGAGACAAGCCTGAGTGATCTGGTAGTCTGCTCCCACTCCTATTTTCTTATGTTTTCATGTAAACGCAACAAAATACACCAGAGGGCACTATTGCATTGATATTAAGAGGATAAAATGCATTACAATGATTCTTCCAATATTCATAGAAAATAATTTCCTTAAAGATTTTTAATAAATGAAATATAGAAAACAATCAAATAAAAATCAGAGCAAGTATGTTCAGATGAATGGTTTCCTGTGATTATTCAAACTTACTAATCATGTCTTGTACATTCTCATCAAAGCAAGGTTTCTGCAGACCAAAAGTTTCCAGAAGCATCCGTGATAACTGCCCAGTCAGTCAGTTCAGAATGAGGCTGGTCACACACTGAATGAGACCTCCACTTATTACCACAGAATCTTAATGCATTTACAATGCGTTTGATTCAATCTCTCACGTCAAAGTTGGCAGCCTCCATGCTGCACAGAGGTGTCTGCCCAAATCATTGGTTGACAGTGGTCTACGACAGAGCATGGCACGGCAGTTGAACACCAATTAACATGTTTGATCTGGTATTGAAATATTATTTGGGTGACACTGATTTATTTGATTAGCTTTCAATCTCAGACATTCTGGAAGGTATAAAATGAGTTTAATTAAATGTGAATAACTGGGGAACATGCTTCTTCCTTTTAGCTCACCTTTCTCTTTGGCCCCCTAGCCAATGACTTTGCTGTGTCTGGCGATGGACAGGGCTGCGTCTCATCATTCTCATCCTCGTATTCCTCTTCGCTGACTTCATTTGGAGGCTCCATTATCAATTCACTGTTGGCAGGTGGACACACAGACTGTGTAAATCTATTTTTACACGTTGCATTATTTACTGAATGCTTATCGGTCTGCATTTCAGCACACTGCTCCTGTTCCTTCTCCCAGCAACTAGCTTGCTCCATCAGTTGCTCAGCCTGAATTTGAAAGTAGAGAAAAAAAAGTCTGCAATTATTAACCTCCATCACCGAAGGATTGAGTCAAATTCAACTATCTGCCTTTTTAATGAAATTGTCCCAAACTGAATCTGGCAGCAGCTTGTTCTAAAAATGACATTGAACAGCCTGAGAATTTGTCATGGAACATTTGGAGTTGTACATAACCAGTGAATAGGTTAAAAAGTTCAAGAAGAAACTGCAGATGCTGGAAAATCGAAGGTACACAAAAATGCTGGAGAAACTCAGCGGGTGCAGCAGCATCTGTGGAGCGAAGGAAATAGGTAACGTTTCGGGCCGAAATCCTTCTTCAGACTGATAGGGGATGGCGGGGAGAAGGAAGGAAAAAGAGGAGGAGCCCGAGGGCTGGGGGATGGGAGGAGACAGCCCAAGGACTGAGGAAGGGGAGGAGGCAGCAAGGGCTAACAAAATTGGGAGAATTCAATGTTCATGCCCGCAGGATGCAGACACCCCAGGCGAAATATGAGGTGCTGTTCCTCCAATTTCCGGTGTTGCTCACTCTGGCAATGGAGGAGACCCAGGACAGAGAGGTCGAATTGGGAATGGGAGGAGGAGTTGAAGTGCTGAGCCACCGGGAGTTCAGGTAGGTTCTTGTGGACCGAGTGGAGGTGTTCGGCGAAGCGATCGCCCAACCTCGGCTTAGTCTCACCGATGTAGATCAGCTGACACCTAGAGCAGCGGATGCAGTAGATGAGGTTGGAGGAGATACAGGTGAACCTCTGTCGCACCTGGAACGACTGCTTGGGTCCTCGAATGGAATCGAGGGGGGAGGTAAAGGGACAAGTGTTGCATCTCTTGCGGTTGCAACGGAAAGTGCCCGGGGAGGGGGTGGTACGGGAGGGAAGGGAAGAATTGACAAGGGAGTTGCGGAGGGAGTGGTCTTTGCGGAAGGTAGACATGGGGGGGAGATGGGAAGATGTGGCGAGTGGTGGGGTCACGTTGGAGGTGGCAAAAATGACGGCGGATTATTTGTTGTATGTGATGGCTGGTGGGGTGAAAGGTGAGGACTAGGGGGACTCTGCCCTTGTTGCGAGTGCGGGGATGTGGAGAGAGAGCAGTGTTGCGGGGTATGGAAGAGACCCTGGTGCGAGCCTCATCTATGGTGGAGGAGGGGAACCCCCGTTCCCTGAAGAATTAGGACATTTCAGATGCCCTGGTGTGGAATGCATCATCCTGGGAGCAGATGCGGCGTAGGCGGAGGAATTGGGAGTAGGGGATGGAGTCCTTACAGGAAGCAGGGTGGGGAGAGGTGTAGTCCAGATAGCCAAGGTTTGCCCTACAGCACATGCCATTGGTGGGTCAAACATATGGCACTCGTCAAGAATATTCAATTATTTAAAGACAATTACTTCAGTTTCTCAGTTAAGTAGAGGCACACAACTGAGTTCGCAGGTTCAAGACCTAGCCAGGAAATCTGAAGCAACAATCCAGGTGGAGGTGAACAATATAGCACTTTACTTAAAATTACTTATCTGAAATGAGTTCTTAAATAGTTCCTCCAGCAGTTTGGCTTCTGCTCTTTTATAAATCCTGACTACCTTCTACATGCACCACTTAAACCAAATGAATTGACTCCACTGGCTTGACCAATGTTACTACAGTGGGTCAGATCTCACTACCTACCTCACTTCATTGTGATGGTTTATTGCAATATTGTGACAGCAATTGTGTGGCACTTTGGAATGGGATGGACATTTCTTTAAACATATGAACTGTGCAATACGTTGAGGTATTTAATTTTAGGTGAATGTGTGGAGGGTTTATTCAACAAAACGCAGAATATATATATATTTTTATTTTTATTTAGCTGTATTGCCAAGATTTAAAGTGGAGGCTCTCATTTTCATTATGTACACAGTGACAAGCTCCATACTCCTGTCAACAGTCACAGAAGAATTGTCCAAAAGCTGAATGAGATAATTAAAATGTTAATGCACTGAACATTCATCAGATTGCAACTCTGTGTTGGGCTTTTGCAATAGCATTAAATGATGCTCTATATTCATTTTAATGATGCAAACACAAGCTTACCATCTACATGGTCTTGTCCCCTGAAGTGGGCCTCCCGTTGGTGAGGGCCTATTTGAGTATTAATTAACATGGCATAACTATCTTGGTCACTGCTGCCACATTTGAGGTATCCAAATTCTTTCAAACAATTTTTTCTTCAAGCAAATCAGAATTAAGTGATTATCCTAAAAACTCCCTTGTGATATCCTTATCAATGTTGTTCCCCATCCAAAATTACCTCCTCAGTGGTGATGTCTTCAAGAGAGAGTTAGATTTAGCTCTTCCGTCTAAAGGAATCAAGGGATATGGGGAAAAGCAGGAACGGGGTATTGATTTTAGATGATCAGCCATGATCATATTGAATGTCAGTGCTGGCTCAAAGTGCCGCATGGCTTACTCCTGCACCCATTTTTCTATATTTCTATGTTTCCCCCTCGCACTCCCCTACTGGTTTTCTTCAATACATCCTTCAACCTGCCTCTAAAGTATCCTTCTCTTCCCATCCTTGCTGGACATGGTACATCTTCAACATTCCATGCCCTACAAGGTTCTCACCTATGAGGTTCTCTTCCAATTCCACCCTTTCCCCAATTCCCATCTAATCCCTCTCCCACACACTACCATTAATTGCTGCCATTCAACCTCAATTCTATTCTACCTTCCCATCCCTCTGGACTTCATCTTTTGGTAATTACAGGTGGTATTTACTATCGCTCAGTTCCCTTTGCCTCGAGAACCCATTCATTATTCACTAGCTTCAACCTCACTCTTCAGTTGGTATCACCACTCATCATTCAACCTCTCCTGCCCTCCACCCCATCACATCACAGTACTAGAGTAACTCAGCGGTTCAGGCAGCGTCTCTGGAGAAAAAGGATGGGTGACGTTTCGGGTCAGGAACCTTCTTCAGACTCCAGGAAATACTAAGACTGAGTTTCTTCACAGGGTCTGATATATGGGGTATTTCCAGTTTTGTCTGAAGTTTGTATTCAGTGGAAAGCACCATACACAGGAATACATACAGTGTTTCATGGCCGTCTCTCTAGTTATCTCTGAGCAAACCAGACTGTTGGGGGAAACTGTAATTCTGATACTTGGCCTAATGTTGCCCTTAACAACAATCACCACTACCCCAGCATATCAAGAAGGTGTTACTACAAGCCACATTTTGCACAAACTGCTGAACCCAGCGGGTCAGGCAGAATCTGCGGAAGGAAATGGACAGACAATGTTTTAGGTTGGGACCCATCTTCAGACTGTGTAGGCCAAAAGTATTTGGTCAGGATTATTTGTTAATTAAATAGAACATTAAAGGTAGACAAATTCAAATAATTAAACAAAAATCTTGAATCAATCCAGAGGGAGATTTAGAACAAACACATGATAACAGGAGGTCGGGTGACAGTTTTGCCTGAAGATGGGCTTTCACAAAATGTTACAAGTGGACAACGTGAATACTAATTTTGTCAGAGAAACTCAAATACATTTGCCAGAAGTAAAGCTCAACAGCTGAGCTGTGATTTATGTCACGAGATGTATTTCATGCTACATCCAGTGCCTTTCAATTCAACAAACTGTGTGACTAACAGATCTGCCACTCTTTGAGATGAGGTGTTAATGTCTAGATATTGCCATTTCCCCAGATGCCATTTTGTGCTTATAATGGATTACGCAGATGGTTTGGGATGTTGACACACCAGAAGGGTCGATGTCATCCTAGTCAGGGTATATAATGTACTTCAAAAAAATAATTCCATTAAAAAAGCAACTCTTTGATTAAAAAAATCATGGCTTTCCATATTTATAATAACTGCAGTTTTCCATTTTAAGTTTCTTCTTAACTGTTGCTATTTTAAGAAATATAATAGCGACAAATGTAATGGAACATGCATATAGCCAAAGGGTATCAACCACCAGAACAGAATTAAACCATTAAGAAATGAGAGGATGATCATGTGTTGCAGAGCAAAGAGCTCATATTAACATGAAGGCTGTCACATGAACTAGACCAGGTGGTGAAACTATTTCAGCCATCACATAAAGACAAGGCCAATGAGTTCTGCTTTTCACAGAGAATAAATTGAATTACAAATATCACAAGAAAAAAATCATAAGATCTGATTCAATGATGTTTGTCAGTCACATGCAGTCACAGAATCTGATTTTCATGCATCAATACAAATCCATGAACCTCATAAGTTAGTGTTACCATAAATTACATGCTCCACTTTCATATCTGGTACAATAATTCTTAATCATCTGGAAGAGATTACATAGAAAATAAGGGTGGGGAAAATGCACCAGGCCCTGCTCTACTCTGCCATTCAATACAATAACTGTTGAACCTGTTTGCTCTCTCCCTATTCTGTGTCCAGATATTTATCACAACTGTTGTGTTTAAGAAAGAACTGCAGGTGCTGGTAAATCGAAGGTAGACACAAAATGCTGGATAACTCAACGGGTGAGGCAGCATCTATAGAGAGAAGGAATTGCTGACGTTTCGCAGCCGCCTGCTACAGAACACAGAACACTGCTGCACAGGAACAGACCCTTCGGCCAAACAATGTCTTCCAGGAGGAAAACCAAATACTAGAGGACATAGCTT